>NC_057396.1:52487819-52787819 GCF_019320065.1 Cervus canadensis | reverse complement strand
AAGTCAGGCAGGTTGATTCCTCTAGTTCCATTCTTCTTTCTGAAGATTGCTTTGGCTATTTGAGCTTCCTTTTTTTGTGCTTCCATACAAATTATGAAATTATTTGTTCTAGTTCTGTGAAAAATACCATTAGTAGCTTGATAGGAATTACATTGATTTATAGATTGCTTTGGGTAGTATACTCATTTTCACTATATTGATTCTTCCAATATACAAACATGGTATATTTCTCTATCTATTTGTGTCATCTTTGATTTCTTTCATAGGCATTTTATAGTTTTATATATATAGGTCTTTTGTTTCTTTACGTAAATTTATTCCTGAGTATTTTATTCTTTTCATTGCAATGGTGAATGGGATTTTTCCTTAATTCATCTTTCTGTTTTCTGTTAGCACATAGGAATGCAAGAGCTTTCTGTGTATTAATTTTATATCCTACAACTTTACTATATTCATTGATTAGCTCTAGTAAATTTCTGGTGGTGTCTTTAGGGTTTTCTATGTAGAGGATCATGTCATTGCAAACAGTGAGAATTTTACTTCTTCTTTTCCAATCTGTATTTCTTTTCTTTCTTTTTCTTCTCTGATACTGTAGCTAGGACTTACAACACTATGTTGAATAGTACTGGTTGACCCTGCTGCCTGACAGATCGAGTTGCCATCAACCAAGACAGGAAAGACTGTCTGTGAAGCAGGATTAGCTAAGACCATCTACTCCCATCAGAGGATTCATCTTCCCTCTGATCTTCCTCCTTTTTTCTTAATCACTCCAAGTAAATCACTTTATAACCTCCCCCTGTTTTGTCCATCATGATTATGATTAATCAATCTATTTTGGGCTAGACACTTCTGTTCCTGTGTGCATGCATGCTTAATCATGTCCAACTCTTTGTGACCCCATGGACTGTAACCCGCCAGGCTTCTCTGTCCATGGAATTTTCCAGGCATGAATTCTGGAGTAGGTTCCCATTTTCTGTTCCAGGACATCTTCCTGACCCAGGGATTGAACCCACATCTTCTGTGTCTCCTGCATTGGCAGGCAGGTTCTTTACTACTGGTACCACTGGGGAAGCCCAGACACTTCCATCATGCCTGTTTGAAGTCAGAGCTTAGACACTCTGCTTCCTCCTTTATGAGCACATGGTACTCTTCAGATGCCTTCCCCAATGTTCCTTATTAATATTATCTGTATTCATATGGTCATGAGACTGTATTTAATTTGGGTCTGGAATTTTTTTTTTTCATCTAAGTATTGAGGTTTGTACATGAAAAATATCTGCTGAGCGTTGGTGTCTTCATCGGTAATGATCCTTAACTAACCAGTAGATAACCCATCACTTTTCCCCAAGTTTGCTGATCATCCTAGCTTCAGCAAACATTTTTACAGGCCTGATTGAAATTAGGGTCAAAGTTGACCAGTCTTTTCACGCCTTCCTTAGTTTTATTTAAAGAAAACTATCTGTTAGGTAGAAAAAATTTAGCCCAGACTTCAAATCAATGTCTGAGTGAGTAAAATCCTTTTCATGGCAATAATTCCTTCTGAGTCACTCTCAAGTGTTTAATTGGGATTATAATATGATTATTCTTCAAGTAAGGGGAACTCATCAATAAGATGTGATCATGACACTGTTTCTCTCTCTCCTTTGTCCTTACTCAGATGTTCTTTATTATGCCTCTGCTATGTCCATGGCTCTTTATGTAGGAGAAGAAGGGGAGGGAAAGGACCTAACAGGATTTGAGTAGCCACAGTATGCTAGGCACTGAGCTAAGCACAGCACTTAGTTTTTTCCACTCATTCTTCACATCCCACAGCTGAGAGGCATCACCTCTTTTACATATGGAAAAAATGAGAGTCAGATCACTAATGACACAAGTCAGGTTCACAGAGCAGAAAGTCAAAGCCCCTCTGCTGATTCCAAAGCTGTTCTCCTTTCCCTGTGCTGTTTTACAGGGGAAGCATGTTCTTGGCATATCACCCTCTTTCACTTCCTCTCCTAACAAATTCTAACAAAATTCTTTTGGAAAAATGTATATGCTTCCATTGTTATATCACAGCCTTGCATTTTAGTGTTACCAGTGAAATTATGTCCATTTTCTGGACTTGCTTGCTTTCTGATCTGTATTTTGTAGTTTGACTTTGTTGTTGTTGTTTAGTGGCTAAGTCTTATTTGACTCTTCTGTGACCCCATGGATGGTAGCCCATCAGGCTCCTCTGTCCATTGGATTCTCCAGGCAAGAATATTGGAGTAGGTTGCCATTTCCATCTTCAGGGGATCTTCCAGACCCAAAGACTGAACCCACATCTCCTGCATTGGCAGGTGGGTTCTTTACCACTGAGCCAGTTTGTCTCAGGGATAAATATAAATGAGTAAATGATTGGGGAAACAAGCAGAATTTGGACAAAAGTAAGAATCCACATGCTTGTGGAGGGGGCTCTAGACTGTGGGATGATTAGAAAGTCCCAGGGAAGACTTTGGACTGTATTGTGCTGTAGAGAATCACCAGGGCTGGGGGAGGGAAGATAATGATGGGCATCCAGAGGATAACCCAGCAGGGTTGTGCAAGCTGGGGGTGAACACAGAGGCCATGTTATTTCAGTAACTCAAGTATGAGATAACAAAAGACTTTGACTAAGTGGTTAGCAAGAAGGACAACTTATACAATATTTTCCACCTATAGCTTTTTGAATGTCAGTCTTCTCTGGGCAAACAGGCAATGAACATGGAAGCTTGATAGCTGATGGGAAAAAAAAAAATAGGATTGTACTCTTTTTTTTCTTTTTCTGTAAACTGATATACTATTTAAGAAGGTCAAGAAGCCTCTCAAGGCTGTTCTCTATAGTTATCAATATTTACAGCTGCTTTCAAGGGAACCTTCTGAAGATGAAGTGAGGTCGTATGTAAAGTGAGGCGTCATTTTTCACTTAGTGTGGTGCTATTCAAGGCTGTAAGCAGGTCCCATCTCCATTGTGCAGATAAAGATTTGGGAACAAGAAAGGTTAAGAAAATTGTTCAGGGTCACAGATCTAGCAAGACTTAGGTTCTAGAGTACTTTTAATTCAGTGCTATACTGTTCTTTTGATTCAAAGCAAAGTTACAGATTGGGAAAAATACAGAATTTTGAGCAAAAGGTTAAAGTTAGAGAAATTGTTGAATGGAATGGAGACTAAAAATTATTTAACTAATTTGCTCAGCTAGAAAGTAAGCAAATCAATAGAATGGGTGAACAGCAACATCAAAATTCTTTTCAAAATCTTTTTTTTTTTCTTATGGGGATAGAAAAATTTAAGAAGAAATTAAAACTAATTTTTTTCCATGGACATTTTGAATGTTTGGAATTGGAATCTTAAAGAAATTTAAGTACGATGAAGATATCTACTACTCCAAACTATGTTTGTCCCACTATGTTCTGCCATCTTGAAGAACAAAGTAGAACCAGAAATGAGAAGTAATAGTTTTTTAATCAGAATCAATTGTCCCCCCCCGCCCCCGCTTTTTTTTTCCTGGTTGGTGAATCTCCTAATGTGTAGGCACCAGCAGAAATGACATTAAATTTATAACTTATGTGCCTGTATGTAGGTTTGGTAAAAGTGAAGCCAGCATACAAAGCAATTCGACTTTACTTCTTGAAATTGCCACACTTTAGAATTTTCTTAATTTATAAATTCTAAATTTGCAGTCCAATTGCCAATGTTACAAAACTTATTCCCATGCTGCAAGAAAAAGTAAGTCTTGTTTGTGAGAAATGGAAGTTTTTCACTCATTGGAGAAAGCCCACTCTACTTTTTCCGTTTGAAAAAAAAAAAGGAAATAAAAGAAATAAATTTACTTTAGTGTAACTCTAGATAATTACTTTTCCAAGAATAAAGAAGTTAATATATTTTCCTTAACTTTCAATGTGGTAGGTATACTGAAAAATTATGAAAAGGGAATAGACTATAATACTTCTTCCTTAAAATAGATTTACTTTAGGTTCTCAAAAATAGCCTCAAACTTTTTTAAGGCTTTTAAAGATATCAACTTTTTGAAGACATGAGCTTTTCGAAGTCCTATTTTGCACTAACATTGGATGATGATATGATAGTTTTATCTCATAAAGTTGTTAAATAATAAAAATGATTTTAAAAATATAATTAATGTTTCTTACCTAAAAATTTTTAAAAAGTAATAGATGTAGTACATAGGACTTTTCCCCCTGTATTTCTGTAATGTGTCCAGCTACAAAACAGACTTTATCTTTAATACTTTAATACATATCTCTGAGTATATGATTATGAGTTTTCTAGCTGGAAGTGTGGATGGAGATGAGAAAATGCAAAAGAAAAAGGATCTGACCTAGAGTTTACAAGTAGAACCACAAACTAGGCAGATGGCTGTGGGAACAACCTCTGGCCTGGGGGCTTCTGTTGGGTACACAACACTGCAGGATGCTTCTCAGGCTGTCAGTCTCCCATCTTGGACTCCCTGACTTATAGTCCACAAGGGATGTTAGACCCTTTAGATATTATGCCCTCGTTTATCAAGTGCAATGCAGATACTGAGTTTGATAACAGATGATACGTGATTCAGAAAAGAACAGGACATATTGAAAGTCATCACTATGGCACAGAGAAAAAGGGCAGCAAAGTATGCGTTTGTAAACTTACAAGCATTTAAGATACCTGTATTCATTTCATCAAAGCCCCAAACATATTTCTCTGAAACTTGATAGGTTCATTTCATATATGGCAGGCAAAATAGAGACTTTCTTCTTAAACATACAAAGACTTTGGACCATTCTCCCACCTGTGCATCACTGTGGGCCTGAGTGATCTCAGGAAGGGACTTTTACTAGGTCTTTCTTGGGAAGGCGATATAAATGGCAATGTGACATGGTGGCTTGATTGCTCTGATGCAGCTGTTTTAACAGAGCTCTTCTGAAGCCATTCTGACTGGTAGCTCCTATACAGTTGGAACATTCTAAGATAGCTTGGAAAAAAAACCTCCCAGTCCTTTTTATAATTACCAAGTAATAGGTGAAACAGATATCTTCACTCCATCCCTGACTTGCACTGCTAATTCCCACCTCTGGGGGTTTAAGAATGGATGAAGGATGGGGCAACACTTAGGGACATGGGTAAACTATTATGTGGGAATTGGGCATATTTATTGTGTACATTACTTGTTCATTTTTTAAAAAGATAATAATTTTTGCTTTTGGGGCAAATTTCTATAAAAATAAGCTGTGTACCAAACCAACTCTATTCTTTGCACTATAATAAAAATCTTCATCTTCAAGAACACATATGGCCCTCTATTAGAAAGAGGGAGTTCTGTTTTTTGGTTGTTTTTTTTTTTCACCACGTGCAAGATCACCACAGAGATCTTAGAGAGCCCTTAGAGCTACTTGAGAGTTTTCAGTTCCTCTTGTGGCATATTCCTTTTGAAACAAAGAAGGGAGTCATAGCTATGGACAAAAGGGTTGTAATCTGATAAAGTACATAGGTGAAGGCTTGCTCTGATAGAAGAGGGACATATGGAAATGAAGGGAAATATTCTTTTCTGACTGTACAATGTACTTAGTTTCTGGATTGCTGACAAAAGTGAGCAGATTGCTTCTATGAAACAAAGATTTTCTTCAAATAAGCACCTTTTAAATCTCAATTTGTGATAACAAATAATACTGATGTCAGAGACTAATACACAAACATTTCAGTACTAATTCAAGGAGATAGCTAGGAAAACAAGCATTCATTCTGCCACCACGTGTTAATAAAAAGAACAGATATTTAGGTTTGTATACAAAAGATCACATTATGCATTGATTCTTTTCTATTTTATTCCTATCAGTTTTATTATGGGAATTTTGCATCTTAAAGTTAGTCACCAAAAATGAGTGTGTAATTATGCCAATTTCTCATGAAAGCTAAAAAGCAATTTCATAAAAATTCTTCATATTTCCAATGTTTTATTAAAATCTTCAATTCTGTCCATCTATTTGGAAGCATTCACATGCTAGGCTTGGTTTTAAATGGGTAAAGATTAGAGGGCAAGAACCTCCTGTCCTCCAGGTTAATATCTGTTTCCCTTGAGTACAAATACTATCCCTGTGCTCTCTTCTACTTCCCTAATTTAAGTTCTTAATGTTTCTTACAGGATGATTTCTAGATCATGCTATGGTTACCCTGCTCCTGAGCATTCCCCACACCAATCCATCCAGTCCAGATGACCATGACCAAGAGTTTTCTACATCACAGATCTGATCTCTTCACCCTCTTTAATAAGATAAATACAAACCAAGAACCAAAGGGGTACACTGGAGGAGGGAAGGGTAGAATGCATTAAGAACAAAAGGAAGCTAAGGAGACATTCACAACCTCATAGGCACTTGAGAAATTATATGCATTTGGTAAAAATCATCCTAAATGTAAATGCATCCTAAAAAATGAAAATGTAAAATGCATTCTAAAAAAATAGATAAAACAATCTTCTTCTTAAACTTATAAATAATCATTTCTCTGTCCTTATAAGAAGAGAATCAGCCTGAAAAACTAACAGAAGGAAAAATACTTGACCTTGGTGCTAAGCAAACTTCCTTGCCTTCGGGTTTAGGACTGAGCCTCTTAGTAGGGCACTTAAGCCACTTCTTTGTTGCCTAGCAATTGTAACTTCATCTATATTAAACTAATTGCAGTTTCCTAAACCTACCCTGCTGTATTATACTTCTTTGCTCTTTTCTCTGTTGAGAACTTCCTTACTTTCTATCTTTGTCTAACAAATGGGTTCTTCAAAACCCAGTTCAAATATTGGGTCTTATTTGAGTCGCATTTTCTTGTCTCTTCAGAGTCCTTGTGCATTCTAATAAACCTTCTATGCATGTCTTCATGAACTTAAAATAATGTACTATACTTGTTTGTCTCCATGGCTGGTGTCCCCTCCTAGGTGGGATAAATCCTCTAGGGCAGAATCCATGTTTTTCTAAAAAAAATTTTAATTGGAATATAATTGCTTTATAATATTGTACTAGTTTCTCCTGTACAACAATGTGAATCAGCTCTAAGTGTATATATATATATAAGATATATATATATATATATCTTCTCTCCCTCTTGGGCCTCCCTCCCAACCCTCGAAGTCATCACAGGGCATCTAGTTGAGCTCTCTTTGCTATACAACAGCTTCCCACTAGCTATCTATTTTACACATGGTAGTGTATATACGTCAATGCTACTCTTGCAATTCATCCCACTCTCCACTTCCCCACTGAGTCCACAAGTCCATTCTCTATGTCCGTGTCTCTATTGTTGCTCAGTTGTGTTCGACTCCTTCGTGACCCCATGGACTGCAGCACCCCAGGCTTCCCCGTCCTTCACCATCTCCTGGAGATTACTCAAACTCATGTCCATTGAGTCGGTGGTGCCTTCCAACAATCTCACCCTCTGTCATCACCTTGTCTTCCTGCCTTCAATGTTTCCCAGCATCAGGGTCTTTTCTAATCAGTCAGCTCTTCACATCAGGTGGCCAAAGTCTCTATTGCTGTCCTGCAATATGTCTTTTTAAAACTTGGTATTGCCTTACAGTTTTCAGCACAAGATAGGTGCAATTGAATAGAAATGTATGAGAGAATGATTGTTATTCATGTTTTCCAGCTGTGACTGTCCCATGACAAGAGCTTTTTCTGGCAGATGGTCTTTGCATTTCTGAGTGCAACATCTAATGCCAAGGGAAGATTAAGGAAAAGTAATCTGCATCTTGATACCAGATTTTAAAAGTCTTTCTTCACTCTAAGGAAAGAGCAGCAGAGAAAACACTGCCACTGAGGACTAAAAACAAAGCTCTTTCACAAGTGTAACTGAGTTTGTTTACTTGTTCTGAGTATGAATGTTTGAAAATACACAATGGCAGGGAAATAAGGTGTCAAATTCTACAGGCAAAAAGCCACAGAAGCAATATTTCAAAAATGGTCCATTAATTTCTTCTTTTACCTACCAACCACACAGCTTGAGAATATATTTTAAAAATCTGATCTTGTTTTAAACCAGTAAAATATTTTCCATTGTCTAAATAACAGCCAGTTCTCCTTATATTATTCTTGTTTGCAGCCTGTCCATGTGACCTGTTTTTTCCACTGTTGAACTGAAAGTAGTATCATTTCCATCCTGCTACTGCCTGATAGTACTGAGAAATGCAAGCTATAAAACTGTGCTTGTCAAGAAATATTAATGGAGGGGGTGGCCGTATACTTTTACAATGCTTAAAAGCTTAAGCTCTAATAATAAAAAGTTGGCTTTTATTCCCTGAGATCATCAAAAGAACTTGAAGGAAATGAAAGTAAAATCCAACGGGATTACAAAATTAAGGCAGAGTTAAGGAAAAATATTTTCAGTACCAGAAGAAATCTAAAATAAATAAAAAAAATAATACACTTGTGATATTGCTATTTGACCCAGACAGTTTCCATTCAGTTATGTAATTGGAGACTCTTTGAAGAATCTAGCCATGAACTCACTGGGGGAAGGCAGAAAAAACATCTTTCCTTGGATATCCATCTGGATTCCACCAGCTAGCTTGACTAGATAAAGAGGAAAATGGGTTTCTGATGGTTTAGACAGAAAGCACTAGAGCAAAACTTTGTCAAATGTCCGAATGGTAAGATCAAGGGATGGAGGCCAATCCTTGAACAGGAAGGGAACCACATCATACCCTATTGATAACCATGGGACAAGGTGAAGCTGTAGGGTTCAAGTGGGCAGATTAGTAATCTCTCCACACCTAGGACACTGTTGTAAGTCTAGCACTGAAAATCATGCAGAGTCACTATACATGTTTGAGAATTTCAGATTTGAAAGCAATAAGGTAAAAATCTGTATCTTGGTATATGACCCAGAATCCCCAGAAGAGATGTGTTACGAAATCCAATAAGGCCGATCAGTTGCCCAAAGGGACAGTGGTCCAATATATCTGGTTAACAGTGGAAAAGAATATTCAATGAAACTTACCTTGTTAGTGTATTTGTGCAAGTCAAGATTCTAGTAAATACATAAGAATCAGCATGTTCTCAAAAGTTGCCTTTGACCACATCATCTTATGACACAAATCTTCAAAATACATAGAGAATAAAGTTGTAATGGCTTCCCAGGTGACTCAGTGGTAAAGAACCCACCCGCCAGGGCAGGAGCCTCAGGAGATGTGGGTTCAATCCCTGGCTCAAGAGGATCCCCTGGAGCAAGAAAGGGCAACCCACTCCAGTATTCTTGCTGGGATAATCTCAGGGACAGAGGAGCCTGGTGGGCTACAGCCCGTGGGATTGCAAAGAGATGGGCATGACTGAGCATGCACAAAGTATTACTAGTTCCCACTTCTCCCCAGCCCTTCTGATTGAGCTGTATTATTGTATATCTCTGAAAAGTCGTATTTAAAAAATAACTTTCTATTTTATCAAGTACGTATTTTGTATCTCAGATCACTATTTAAATCTTCTTTATAGAGAACAGATTCATAGTTGCTAAAAGGGAGAGGGGATTGGAGGAAGGATGGAGTAGGAGTTTGTGGTTAGCAAATACAAAGTATTATATGTAGAAGAGATAAACAAAAAGGCCTACTGTATAGCACAGGGAACTATATCAACATCCTGTGATAAACCATAATTGGAAAGAATATAATAAAAATGTATTTATATGTATAACTGAATCACTTTGCTGTAGAGCAGAAATTAACACAGTGTTGTAAATCAACTATACTTCAATAAAAAAGAAAAAAGACTGAAAGGAAGGGTTTTTTTTTTTTTTTTTTTTTTTTTGAAGGAATGAAGCCTTCCTTTTTGACTGTATCTGTCTAGTGGAGATTTTCTGAATATTTCTGTGGTCACAGATTCCCTTGAGACTCATATGAACTCTCCCCAAGCAATTTGCTCTGCACAAGCCTGACACACACACTCACATGCACATTCAATGCTGTGTATACTATTTCATGAGGTTCATGGATCACATAATTTTATCTGTGGATGCCAGTTTAGAAATTTCTGCCTTGTTGATCCTGTGTTTTTCTGGCCTCAGATAAAACTTTTAAGGACAAGTGTGCCGTTAATTCATCCTGCTTCTTTGCAGGAACACTTATGGAGTGTCTGTGGAGTGAAAGTTTTTGTGTTAGATAGTAAGGATACAAATTTGCTAAATTTCTTTTCTTTTGAGGTAGAAAATTCCAAGTTCTAGAATGTCTAGAACTGCTCTATGTTTCTTTCTGTTTCTACTTTAATGATCTGTGTGGTAAATCATTAAACATTCCACATAAATTACAATAATATTTTAACCAGGGTACAAGGGTTTTAATTTGTTTCTGAGCAATTTTTTTTTTACCATATGAGGTTTAAAGGTTAAAATCTGAAAACCATAGCAAGGTTACCTGGCAAAAACAATTCTTTCTGGAGTCTTTCTCTGGCCTGCTGTGAAAAGCATCTTTTCTTCAGCCAATCAGCTTTATATTCACTGTAGTGGTCATTTGGCCACATGATATGAACCTTATAACACAGAAAGCAAATATCACATAAACATATATTATGCTTCTATGTACTTTGGTTCTCTACTATTGCTGTTTCTGAAAGTTATTTAAGGTTATCAGAGAATCAAATTAGCTCTTGCTTTTTTACCTTCTGTTTTTTAACTTATAGACTCAAAAGCATAGAATAAACTTTTGACAAAAAAAGAAACTGAAAGCCAAGGAGATACAACTGAGGTCTGAAGCCCCTTAAATATCACACAAGAAACAAAACCTGGCTAGATCTGAAGTTCTTGTTTTATATTCTTAAAACTTGTGGTCCCTGAACTTCCTGTGATGATTTGAGGTCAGAGATCAATTAAGATTCCTGCCAAGAATATCAGAAATAGTAATGATGATGATGAGGTAGATAATAATAGGAGGAATAACACAATTTTGAGTGCATACTACACAATGAGCACTATAGATATAACTCACTTAGTCCTCATACAACTTGTGGGAGAAGCTATAACTAATATTCACATTTTCAGGTGAGGCAAGTAAGAGGAAATAACATGGTTAAAATCCCACAGCTAGCAAGCAGTGAACTCTGGCAGTAAAGTCCTTGATTTGAGATGAAGACAGAAGTGGGGGTGGATGACCTTGCTGGTCACACTTCCTCTTCTGATAGCCATCCTAGCAAATTTGGAAAGGAGAAACAGGCTGGGGCCATGTCTGCTTTGTGGTTTTGAGAGCTGAGCTGTCAGGAATCCTATATGAAGTCTTATACATCTACTCACGAATTTGACTAAAAATATTAATCAATACAAGCTTTTGAGTGCTCACTGTATGCCAGCCACGTGCTAAGTAACATTTTACCCATATTATCTCACTCAATCTTCACATCATCTCTAGGAACAAATCTTGTTAGTATCCTTCATTTCTAGATGACAGTAAACTGAGGTAGGGAGCATTCCTTGTATTAGAGAAATAGTTTGATTGTACCTTCAAGGCTGCCACTCACTGAAGGAATAATGAGCAACTTTGTATATTTTATTAAAGATAATAGCAGTAGGAATAAAAATAGTAATAATAATAGCAGAAGCTTTCATTTGGTGAGCATGCTGACTTGGCACCAGGCATTATGCAATCACGTTTTTTATACATGACTCAGTGTTAAAGAATCTGCCTGCCAATGCAGGAGACACAAGAGATGTGGATTTGATCCCTTGGTCGGAAAGATACCCTGGAGTAGGAAATGACAACCTACTCCAGTATTCTTGCCTAGAAAATTCCATTGACATAGGAGCCTTGTGGGCTATAGTTCATGGGATTGCCAAGACATGACTAATTGAACACATTCCTGACTCTGATCTATAATATATACATACATTAAATAAAATATAATTCATTATTTGAGTCTAGACCTTTTATTTAAGTTGAGAAGGCAGGGAGAGATAATTTGGAGATAGTTACCTTTTTCCTGTCAAACATCAAGTCTTTGATCCCAATGTACACATCAAGAGCTTCGATAAGAAGTTTCCGAGCTTTTGCCGAATCAAGATAGCAGTCAGGACACTGACAATTGTCCCGGAGCCACACAGCTGGGTAGATAGAGTCTGCACCATCCTGCCAGATGATTCGCATCAAGTGAGCTCCATCCAGCACTTCTGCCTTTTGGATGACGCAGTCCATGTTTCTGGTCCTTGGGGGTAAGCCTTGTCAGCTACCTGCTATGACAAATCAGTGTTAAAAGGACTCTCAGGAGGATCGGGTCTGAACTTGACTTCTAACAACTCAAATGGACTCTGGCTTCTGCTACTTGCTTGGGTTTGCGGTTTCACTTATCAGTGCTGGGACCTTTGTTCTGATGAGAGTATTTCATGAGCTGTAAACAGAAACACAGTGACTAAAAGTAAACAAGATAAATGCTCTGTCATGATCCAGACAGAAAGAATTCCTTGTTTTCTCATAGCACTTTTAAATAATAATTTCAGAACCAATGACACAGGCACTTTTAAGCTTGCATAAAAGCTCTGGATTTTTCTAAGGGAGAAAAATACCCCACAAATTGAAAGTGTAACTGTCACACCTGTGCTATTTTAACTGATGCCCAAATTCACTGGATCCAGCCAAATCAGGAACTTTCAAATCTCAGTTCCTAGACTCATTCTGCCCCCATTGCTAGGGATGACCTTTCACAAACTTTTCTTTTCATGAGCCAGGCTATCTGTATCTTGGTGATCCGGCAAATAGAAGCTTAAATAAGTAAAGAGTTTGTTTTTCTTGTATAAAAAGAAGTCCCAACGTGACTGTCCATTACTGGTAATGTGATTTCACAGAACCATGGGAGGCCCAGGCTACTCAGATTTTATCCTTCTGCTTTTTGCCCCATGTTTGCAAAATGACTGCTCCATCACCAATACCACATCTACATTCCAGGGAGGAAAAAGGAAAAACATCATGTGGCACTTAAGTCTACCTTATTTTCAACTCTTCCCCATCTAGCAACTTCCAGTTATATTTCGTTGGCCAGAATTATATCACAATCTAACTTTAGCTATAAGGGAAGCTGGGTAATATAACTGTTTACTAGTTACATGCTTGCTCTTCAGAAATCAATGTTTAATTAGTGAAGACGGAAAATAAGATGGACTCAACATGTATTCAGCAGCATTGATCACATCCTTTAAGACTTGCTTATACAGATATCTTCTTTAAACAGGCCATCCTGTGACCTCTCAGACAACTACCAATGTCACTTATGCCCAGCCTTCCTTATTATTATTATTTTTTACTTTCATAATTATCTCCCTTATTTTCAAGTCTGGAACTTCCAAGTGATCTTTGTATCCTCTAGTGCAGCAGGCACATAGAAAACATTTAATATTGGAATGAAAGCTTTAGCTTGACACATGAGGAGGAAAAAGAAGACTCTTTTCTGTATTTAAGTAAGATTGTACCTACTGTAGTAAAAGCTTAACTTACATAACTTGATCAAGGACAGGAAACTGCCTGTGGGTCAGATGTTTTTATACAGTCCATGAGGAAAGAATAGTTTTTATATTCTCAAAAAGTATGAAAAAATAAAACAAGAACATGCAACAGGGAAAGTATATAGCCTGTAAAGCTGAAAATATACTATCTTCCCTTTAAAAAAAAAAAAAAAAGTTTGCCATCCTCTGAGATAGAGAAAAATTGACTACATTTACTCTTTTTCTCCTTACACGTCTAGTATGATTTAAGGATCTGGTTATATTAGCCCAGATTAACTGGAATCATCACTGTCCAGTGTAATATCTACGGCAATTACCCAGGTAAGCAGCAGGAGAAAGAGGCTGGGAAATACTAGAATACAGGTGATACCATCTTAAGATCTCCTAAGAAGTAAGACAATTAAATGGAAAAATCCATCTTATTTCTTTTTTCAAACTTTCATGTGTATTGGTATATATTCGAAGTTTAACTCATTGTCAGTGAAGTGCTGATTAATAAGCTTGAAGGGCTTCCCTGTAGTTCAGTTGGTAAAGAATCTGCCGGTAATGTAGGAGACCTGGGTTCGATTCCTGAGTTGGGAAGATCCCCTGGGGGAGGAAATGGCAACCCACTCCAGTATTCTTGCCTGGAGAATCCCAGGGACAGAAGATACTGGCAGGCTGTAATCCATGGGGTTGTGAAGAGTTGGACACAACTGAGCAAGTAAACCACCACCAATGTTGAAAATGTTTGGTTTGAAAGGATTTTCATAAAACTTGAAATTTCACACATTAATTCTTAATAGATACATTGTTTGAAGGGTGCATCTTCTACCATAGTAAACACTGTTCTGTACTCACCCATGGCTCTGTGCCAAGTCCCACTAACTGTTGAAGTGATCACACCTACAGATATAGCAACACCAACAAACACTTGTTCCATTCTAACCTGACATTTTTGCTTTCTCTCCCTCTTTTTTCCTTTATCTGTTTTTTTTTTTTCTTTATCTGTTTTTTTCCTTTTTCTACCTAGCAAGTTTGAATTGGAGAGGGAAAGTGCATTTCCAAGTATTAGGGGCACAGGGCTTGCCAGGTGGCAGTAGTGGTAAATAATCTGCCTGCCAATGCAGGAGACACAAGAGACGGGTTTGACCCCTGGGTTGGAAAGATCTCCTGGAGGAGAAAATGACAACCCACTCCAGTATTCTTGCCTGTAAAATTCCATGGACAGAGGAGCCTGGCGGCCTACAGTCCAGCGCGTTGCAGAGAGTAGGACACGACTGAGCAACTGAACACACATGTGTACACAGACTCTTCCCCACCCCACTCCTCTTGGTCAAATGGATGTTCTGGGAAGGGCATCCTGAGAGAGGCCACTCAGGAGGGTGGCTGATGGAGGCTGCCTGAAGCAACTGCAAGAGAGTGGCAGAACTGGAAAGACCTGGGTGTTGCTAAAGTTAAATTGTTTGGGTATCTATGAAGGAACTTGGCAGGTTATTTCTATGCTTCACAATCCCTTTCCGAACTTTATGACAAATGTGAATGGTAATCCAAACAAAAGGAGGGAAAGGATGGGAAAAGAGTTTCCCTCTTTAACTTTTCTTGATTTATTTAAAGCTTTATTGGGATAAGTGGGATGAAAATGGAAAACGGAAAAAAAAAAATCAACGGACATTGTACTTGAAAACAAATTCTCTCCTGTAATGTACAGGCTTGTACGTGTGTGTGGCTTGTTAAAATATATTTTTCAATTTGACTTGTTAAAATTGAGCTGTGTTCCTGTGGCTGATTCATGTTAATGTTTGGCAGAAACCAACACAATTCTGTAAAGCAACTATCCTCCAATAAATAAATAAGTAAATATTAAAAAAAAAAAACTGAGCTGTGTTGAAGCATAATGACCATTCAGTTATTTGATAAGTTGTTGTGTTTCTCTGAAGAAAAAAGAAAAACCAAAACATTTGATGCTCATAGCTATATATATATATATATATATATATATATATATATATAGAGAGAGAGAGAGAGAGAGAGAGAGAGAGAGACTTCTCTGGAGGCTCAGATGGTAAAGAATCTGCCCACAATGAGGGAGACCCAGGTTGAACCCCTGGGTCAGGAAGATAACCTAGAGAAGGAAATGGCAACCCATTTTAGTATTCTTGCCTGGAAAATTCCATGGACAGAGGAGACTGGCAGACTACAGTCCCTGAGTTCGCAAAGAGTCAGACACAACTGAAAGACTAAGAACTCACGCTCTCCTCCTGGGGACCTCAGAGCTGAGTGCTGTGGCAAGCTGTCCTCTCTCTCTCTCTCTCTCCATATATATATATATATATTTCTCAGTGAGACATTTTTGCTGAGTTAAGATGGTCCTATAAAATGAAAATATTTATTTTATACCTATTTTCCCTCTTATTATTCACAATTGTAATTTAGTTCATGAAATATCACTTGAGTTTGGTGGGAGGAAGTCGTGTTAACGTCCTGAGAAAGACTTTGGATTGATGTCAGGGGGCTTACTATCTAATGGGATAGATTTCTTTTCATTTCATCCCATCACTTGATGTGTGTGTATGTGTTGTCATCTTCCTTGCTAACTCACCATATTTTCCGCCTTCAGAGTTATAGACCTTTGTTTGGGACTCCTGTTTTGCTCAATAAGTTGTTTTAGAGATTATCTTACTTCAGTCACGGGTGTGGTTTTTGTCTTCTTTAAAGTTTTACAAACTCAAAATTTCCCAGCTGGCTTGGAAAATCAAGAAAGTAGCACTGAAAGTTATTTTATGTGTTGGTCTTGGGAATAACATAAACTTAGGACTGGAGTCCGAAAGAAAAATCTATGCTATCATTGGGTTGAGTGATTTCATCTGATAGCAAGGAAAATGGAAGCTCAGAAATGCCAGGTGTGATTTTTCCAAGCACATAGTGCTGCCTGGTGGGAGAGGTTTCCCCAAACCTGGATTGGCCAATCTACAGTACACATATAAAAGTGAACACCTGCTAGTTCTAATCCAAGGGAGTGCAAAAATTCCTCAAATGCTAATTGCAACTAATTTGAATTATAGGTTTTGGGTAGGATTCTCAAGAAATTGACATAGAAACTGCATAGTTACTATATATATAATTAAAATTGATGGAGGTTAATAATATACACCAGAGAAGGCTGATTCATCTACTAGATTACTCACCGTTCAAAATAAAAACTGTCATTTTCCAACTGTTTTTCTGTAACGGAAAACTAGATAGAGAAGACTCATGTTATCAAATATCAGAATCTGTTAATGTCTTTTTCCTCTTCCTCAGGTAAGTCATCAGCCCTGCTATGATAGAACAGGATTTTCTGTGTTTGACCTTCTGTCTTTAGGTTTTAGGATTAAAAAAAAAAAATGATCAAAATGCAAGAAACAGGCAAATTGCATGGGTAAGTATATGAGATGTATGTACTAAATCATGTATTCAGCACTTTTTATGTGGTAGCTGCTCTACTGGTGCTTTCAGTTGAATAAACCTTATGTAATCCTCTGGAAAACATTGTGAGATCCCTGCCATCATTCCCTTTTACAGATGATTGGAGATTTAAGAGGTAAAGAAACTGACTTGAAGGCAGAGGAAACAGAAATCATGGCCACTACACTTGACTACCTCATGGAGAATCTATGGTCAAATAATTTTCCAGGCAATAACTTCAATTTAGCAAAAACGTACTTTCAAAATAGCAGCTAACTCTCAAGATTGTTGGTTGTTGGTTGACCTCACCATCCGACATTTCATCACTGAAAGGAGAGGACAGGAAGAAGTTTTCCAGACATTACACCATAAAGGCTTAAAATATTATTATTCTTTTATATATCAACCCTTAAGTCATAAAACTCAATTCATTTCCACTTGGTGAGGTTGAGGTTGACCAGACCACATTTGTAGTATGTGAATCTTAATATGGTTTGAGTATATACATACTCTACTCATTACTTTTGCTACCTAAGTCATTTGAAATTTTAGAAGTTGTTGCCTTTTTTGCTAACTTGATTTAATAAGTGACTGAGTTACTTAATAATTCATGAGTGTACTCTCAGGGGAATAATGAATTCTATGAAACCCTTCCTAAAACTAGTCCATTCTCTTGAGTAGGTTTACCCTTCTGCCTGCTCACTTGTTTCAAGTATCACATTTTATGCAAATATTTCCTTCCTAAGCTATTAAAAGGAAAAATTTAGCTTCAATCTGGTGACATTATTACATTCAGATTGAGACAAATTATCAATGCATTTGTTTATCAAGGTAAAGCGGAGTACTGGTCTATACAGTACTGGGCCTAGATTTTAAGAAGGTCTCTAAATCTTTGAATCAGAATATATATTCATTATGAGAAATCCTATGTTTTCAAAGAAAAGCAATTCAAAATTTCTGTCATACTTCCTCTTCAGCTATATTCAGGAAGCAAAATAATTGAAGAGGGATACAATAGCCTTAGTTGACCAGTATTCTAAAAAAGCACATTATATTCAGTTTGGGAGCTTAACAAAGGGCCACCATATAATATGCAGTCATTTCCTTTGGGCTGGACTGTGGATTGGTCAGTGAACATTTTCAGATTCCAGCCAGAACCCTTCCTCCCCCCATCACCCAGTCTACTTTTTTAGACAGTATCCCCTCTGTCCTCTCTGAATGCTTTCTGGATCTGCTTAGGGACTGCAAAGCAATTTGACTACTAGACTAAGCCAAACATAATTGGGAAGGGAAGCTGCCAAGAAGCAATCAGATCCACTGCATTCCAAAATCAAGCCTATTGCAAATGCCTGATGGACCATCCTCATCTCAGCCCACAGGGCTGAGAGACTCATGTGACTGGATTTCCAATTGGATGCCCCCTCCCCCGACCCCTAATCCATAGACCTGGATCCACAAGCTCCTCCAAATGAGAAAAAGTTGAATTCAACCATACCTGTTCTCAGATGTGCGTTAGGCCCCAAACCATGCAAAACTTACCAAGGCAGGAAAACGTAGGCTTTACTGTTCAATGTCCCTTGGACAGGGAGCCTTCGGTGCCTGTCACCACCCAGCTGAATCTGCCTGCAGTGTCCCTGTAGTGCTCTGACTTGTAAGCTTTTCTTTCTGCTCCTGGCAGCTCCACTGCTGCCCTGCCCCCAGACACAGCTGAGGCTTGCAAATGAGGAAGGATGTCTCAATCTGAAGGTGTAGCAACTCCTGAGGGGAGCTTGAAGGTGAAAAAAAAAAAAAGTAAAGAGGTTTTATGGCCTAGGGGAGAAGCAGTTAGAAAGAGAAAATCCTTTAACTCCTACTAGTTCCTGAAGCTGCAAAACCCCAGGACTCAGGGCAACTTACACTGCCTTTGTTAGACTCTTTCTGATGCACAGAGGACAGTTCTCAGGTTCTCACCATCTTATCTCCGGCCCCTGAGCTGGCAGCAGCAAGCGCAGGAGCTTCTTCACTCGTCCCACCTGTTCATGCAACAGCTTTATTGTTGCAACACTCACTTGGAGAAAAAAATTATTGAGATGTATGTTTAACAGGGAGGGGCTACCAGCTCCCCACCTGAGCAGAGAGGAGATGGTATCTCCGTGTCCATAGAATCTTCCTTAGGAGTCTCTTTGGAGGGAGCCTGACTAGTTTTCGGGAGCTGGTAGGAAGGTTGGGATGGGTCTCCCTGAGCCTGACGCCCTTCTTTCTCTGCAGCTTTGACTGAACTGACCCGCAGTGGCCAGAGAGCATGGGGCTTTTCTGAAGGCACCTGGCTGTCCCAGTGACTTGACTCTCAACACACAGCCCTTGGGGCAACAAAAGGGAATGGCCAGGGTGGGCAGCCTGCTAGGGACTCAGAGCCTGGCTGCCAGGCATTCAGATGGGTCTGAACAGTGCAAAAGGAGGGCCAGTGGGTGAGTCCTAGTCTTTAACAGGGCCCAGATTCCATTAAAAGCAACTCTGCAGGTGGCAAGTAAAGTCTAGGAAAGAGACACATGCCCTCTGCCCTCCTCCCAGCAAACACCACCCTTCGCAGGAAGGCACCCAAACAGCCTCAGCCCACAACTTGTTGATTCTTGCCCGAAGGACATCCAACCTGAGAGACTCAGAGAGGCAGGAACTAAAGAGCTAACTAGACAGAGAGAGAGAGAGAGAGAGAATGCAGATCCACTCTCTGTGGTCTCCTCTTTGGTTTCTTGCTCCGGACAACTCTTCCTTCTGTTGTAGCCACATGTTCTGGGAAACAAACTTACTCAGAAGGACAATGCAGATAGTGGAGTGCAGTTTATTACACCAGCGGGCCCAAGGCAGTCTCCTCTTAGCCAAGGACCGTGGCCAGTTTTTCTGAAAACCCTATATACCCTAAGTGTATGTGCCCAAACCCACCTCTCCAAATTCACTGAAACTAGTCTGAACAAAGGAAAAGAAAGATACAATCAAAGTTAAGCCTAGGAAGTTAACAGTGGACAATTATCAATAGGCCTGTGGTCATACCCCAATGAGCATAATAGAATTTATGATTCTATTTGGTTACACAGATAATTAGGGTATTCTTTTAGGCAATGGATAGATACTGGGCATATAGCTCAAAGTCCACAGTCCGGCCCAAGATGGAGTCCTGCTTTCAAGATGGAGCCTGTTCTGTCTGTTTCCTCCTTCACTCCAGAACTACAGTGTCCCTTCCAATAATGATGCCCTGTGGACTCTTTCACAGTAAAATTTAAACCATGTCATTTGTGGTCCCTTCCTTCCCTCTCCCAGGTCTCCAGATCAAATGACTGACACCCAGCGTCCAATGAAAATAAGGCAGGTTTTGTTTCCCACGTTTGGGAGGAGGGTGTGTGGACGTGAGGGGCACTCATCAATGTTGCCAGCATTTTAAACCCATGGTGACTGAGGTGATGGGGATGCCAGAAGCAATTAGTTAATTATACTTTAAACATTTAGAGGACATAATAGAAATACACTCCACTAACTTTTAGTTCACACTTTGTGCTTTAGTTAACAATTGCTGGAATAAATTACGTGAATTCCATTTTAGCTCTCAGAACGTAGTTTAAAAAAATACGTTGCATGAACATGGGTTCTATTAGAAGAGTAAAAGAAAACAAAACAATAATAAACAAACATGTTAATGCTTAAAGTTTAAAAACCTACACATAAAGAATTAATTTCCACATTGAAAACAAAGAACACAGTAACAAATTCTACTCCTGACTACGAGAAGCCTCTTTAAGAGTGAAATAAATACCAGTGGTTCCCTGAGGGCTCTCTCCTGTCAGTCTTAAACCTTCATAGCCTTAATTGGCTTTTGTATTTGGTCTCTCAGTGTACTATCCAGGAAGTAGCAAACAATACTAATATTCTGGGTTTCAGATGGAAAAAATGAGGCTGAAAAGGTTCATGAACTACAGAAGGTCACAAAACTTGCAAGAGGTG
This sequence comes from Cervus canadensis, assembly GCF_019320065.1. Lineage (NCBI taxonomy): Eukaryota > Metazoa > Chordata > Mammalia > Artiodactyla > Cervidae > Cervus > Cervus canadensis. Next base: position 52,766,974 of record NC_057396.1, on the reverse strand, counting down.
ACGTCAGTATCAGAGCCAGAAATGCTGACATTTTGCCCATGTGTTTCTTAAGCTTTAGACTAAAGAAAATTTTATTTTAAAAGTTAATTCCCTGTTAAGTACAGATAATTGAACTTAAGTCAAACCGAGTTAGACATTAAAAACACATTGAAACTCAGTTTTTATTCTAAACAGAAATATAATGAATGATGCTTTCCTTTCAGTGAGCATGCACAAATGGAAGATGATCTGGGTTACATGAAAGACTTCTATAATGTTGTAGGATTTGATGAGATTGAGCAAGATGTAACTCAAAGATTTGAAGATGGGTGGTATTTCCAAAGGAGGAAGCCTTTGGAGCCTGGAGACTTTACTGGCAACATGCTTGTCTCATTTTTAGCATCTGGTGATGCTGGAGGTGGGGGCGTGACTTGGGCTTAAGAAAATAGTGTAAGTGGCAGGACCATTTAGCTTCAGTGAAATCTAGTACCTGTGGGAAGATTCCCCTGCTTATATCATTTCCAATTTTAAGGAAAAAAATAGCAGGATTTGTATGGATACTTCCCACACAGTTGATTCTTTCTATTTAAATTTTAGTCATTTCATAAAGGTTAAAAAAAAACAAAATATAATGATATTAAAAAGGCTATATATGTACTTCCCTATAAAGAGGAAAACCAAAGTGGCTCATAATCCCATTGCCCTCATATTACTCAGAAAAATATGGAAATATAATAAAAAGCCTTCCTTCTCCTTTTGAATTCCTTTCCCCAAAAGTAATTGCTGTTAATAACATTTTATTTTTAGTCCACACTGATTTACTACACATATATGTAACCCAGTGGTATGCTGGTAAACATTGAACAAGCAGCTCTGTGTGCCCACAAGTTTCTAATTCTCAGGTAAATAACAAAAGTGCTTTCATTATCTAGGGTCAAGGGACCCGTGACCAAGGAGCAAGCCCAGCCAGAATCTGCAAGAGGACTCAGCTGGGTAAGTAGAAGGAGCACTCTTATTGAGTAGGAAGCTCTCCTGAGTCCATCCTCAGCCGTCATAACAAATACTGTGATGAAAAATAAATATTGGTAATCATTTTGCAAACTGAAATCAGTAACTCAGCTCTGAATTTTTAGTCATTTATTCTCTAAGAACTAAGTAATTTTCAAATAAATAAGTTGTCCATGAACAGTCATTCTTAATCTTACGATGATTGATAGTCACTATTAATCTTAGAGAGTGGTGATGATATAACCAATTTGATCTTGAACATAATTTGTTTTAAATATTTGATATTTAAACTATTAGATGTTCTCTTGTGAAACATGAGTTCCACCAGGGCTTTGGGAATTCTGTATTTAGTATCATTCTTAGAGAGTAAAGGCTTCTATACTGTGCCCTTTCCCATGTAAGCAAGGTAATGCCCCAAATCCTCTAAGCTAGGCTTCAACAGTACATGAACAAAGAACTTCCAGATAGATGTCCAAGCTGGATTTAGAAAAGGCAGAGGAACCAGAGCTTAAATTGCCAACATCCACTGGATCATAGAAAAAGCAAGAGAATTCCAGAAAAGCATCTACTCCTGCTTCATTGACTATGCTAAAGCCTTTGACTGTGTGGATCACAACAAACTGTGGAAAATTCTTCAAGAGATGGGAATACCAGACCACCTTACCTGCCTCCTGAGAAATCTGTATTCAGGTCATGAAACAACAGTTAGAACTGGACATGGAACAAAGGACTGGTTCCAAATTGGGAAAGGAGTACATCAAGGCCATATATTGTCACCCTGTTTATTTAACTTATATGCAGAATGCATCATGAGAAATGCCAGGCTGAATGAAGCACAAGCTTGAATTGAGATTGCCAGGAGAAATACCAATAACCTCAGATATGCAGATAACACCACCCTTATGACAGAAAGTGAAGAGGAACTAAAAAGCCTCTTGATGAAAGTGAAAGAGCAGAGTGAAAAAGTTGGCTTAAAACTCAACATTCAAAAAAAAAAAAAAAAAGATCATGGTGTCCAGTTTCATCACTTCATGGCAAGTAGATGGGGGAAAATGGAAGCAGTAAAAGACTATTTTCTTGGGCTCCAAAATCACTGTGGACAGTGACTATAGCCATGAAATTAAAAGATGCTTGCTCCTTGGAATAGAAGCTATGACAAACCTAGGTAGCATATTAAAAAGCAGAGGCATTACTTTGCCAACAAAGGTTTGTCTAGTCAAAGCTATGGTTTGTCCAGTAGTCATGTATGAATGTGAGAGTTAGACCATAAGGAAGGCTGAGCACCAAAGAATTGACGCTTTTAAACTATGATGTTGGAGAAGACTCTTGAGAGTCCCTTGCACAGCAAGGAAATCAAATAAGTCAATCCTGAGGGAAATCACCCCTGAATATTCATTGGAAGGACTGATGCTGAAGTTGAAGTTTTAATATTTTGGCCACCTGATGCAAAGAACCAACTCATTGGAAAAGATCCTGTTGCTGAGAAAGATAGAAGGCAGGAGGAGACAGGGACGGCAGAGCATGAAATAGCTAGATGGCATCACCAACTCAATGGACATGAGTTTGAGCAAGCTCCGGGAGATGGCGAAGGACGGGGAAGTCTGGCACACTGCAGTCCATGCTGTCGCAGGGTCAGACATGACTGATTGACTGAGCAACAATTCTGGCCCCATTCCATTTGTACCACTCCCCATGGGTGATTTAATATGGGACTAGGAGATCCACCCAGAGCCCGCACCATCCCTCCATTCTAAATGATCCCATGTGATCCCAGAACCTGACATTTCAGATCTGCAAAGACTTGTGTCTGTTTCTAGGATCTATAAACTGTTCTCTTCTCTACTCCAGGGCCACTGAGGTTATACAGTTCCTTGGTATGAAACCCTAGGCCTGAGTGTTGGTCCTAGGCAGCTATACGTGTGTGTGTGGTGTATAGAGAAGCCTACATATGTTTTCTGGAGTGTGTCTGCATGATCTTTCTCCTAGAGAAGGATTAAACTTGAGATGATTGAGAAGTGGATGGAGCCATGGGCTCAGGCTGCAGACTGGAGGCTAGAGTCCAAGACTGGCTCTCCCTTCCCAGCCAACCTATGGTGCAGAAGAACAGAAATCTGGGAATTTTAAATTCAAACTTGGCCTCCTAGCTTATTTTAAAGGTTATTTTTCAAGGTTGGGGATTAGAACATACTTTATTCAACTGTTAGGTTGTCATAAGCAGTGGTGAGCTGGAGAATATTTGACAAGAGGCTCTCTGAAAACGACAACAATGACAATGACCCCATCTGTAGTGTTTTCTATTTGCCATGGTATAGATGCTCCCACCATGGCCAAATTCAAACTGCCAATGCAACATTACTGAATATGAATTTGGGAAGAGTTGCATATAGTTGGCTCTCCTGAACTGTTAACAGCTGGATCTAACACAACATTATTTATGTAATAGGGAAGAAGAAATCTGATTTCATATTAGATGTGTTCCTTTGACTTTAACCCTTGTGCTTTGTGGCCTGTGCTTAGTCATGCTGGTTCTGCGCCTTTTGTAAAAGAATGTTGCTTATAGCCTGAAATATATAGAATAGCCTACTCTTGGGGTTATGAAAATCAAGAGTGCATTCATATAGAGAAAAAAGTTGCAGAACAGAAAACAGCCTTTGTTCTGTTGGGGTTTTATAGGAACATCAGACCTGACCTACATGAATAGCTCCGAGAACAAAGGATTCTGTTCTGACACCAACAAGTTTGCAACAACAAATTGTGCCTCCATTCTCACCTTCCCTTTAAAAGCACTTTGATGGAACCCTTTGAGGAGTTCAGGATTTTTTAAGGCACGAACCACCTGGTCTTCTTGCATGGTCCTACAATAAAACTTTCTCTGCTCCAGACTCTGACTCTGGGCTTTTTTTTTTTTTGCCTCATTGTGCGTCAGGCATACAAACTTGTGTTAGGTAACATTTATATTTTAAATATTTAGCCATGTGGTGTAGGACCCTCAGTTTGTACTCCCATTCTTGGACCCTCCCCCCCAAACGTTAATGATGCACCCTAGTGTATAAAATAGTGCTGACATGCAGAAAACCTTAATAAACATCTCCTGGATAAGAGGCTTTATAGTTGCATGACTTTAGATAAGCCATTTATCTATAAATTCATCTGTACTTTATAGAATTCTTGACCAAATGATACAATTCATGTGAAAACATCCCACATGGTTCTTGGTACCTTAGATACAATCAATAAATTGTGTTGAAAGAATGAGTAATAGACTTTCAATAAATTTTCATATTTTTTTATTATCATATTTGGAAAAATTCAAGTTTTATAGTTTAAGCTGTTCTTAGGTGTTTGTAATTTTCTGCAGTTGTCTCTAGGTCAAGACAATTGCCTGTTTCTTTGAGGATTTTTCTTGGAGAATCCTTTGTGATAAGATATCTCATTTCATACAGTTCCCAAGGGAACAGTGCTCACACAATGTTACTCATTTTAGAAAGTTTGGTAAAATTCCATTTGGCTACAAGTCTGTTATCTGAGCCTCTGGGAGGAAAGGCTGTATTTTATGCTCTTACTTTGCTCTCAGCTGTATTTTGTAACCTGGGGTTACAAAAGGACTTTGAAATAATAGCTAAGATCAAGTCATTGCATATGTTATCCTCAGTGAGGAATTCAAGATGAACACAAAAAATAAGAAAGTGTAAAAGATTCAGCAGTGGCATTCTCCCTCTCATTTGCTTGGCTAATTGAATAAAGCTTAATGATGAGTAATCATTTCTGCTGAGAAAGTTGTTACCTGTGAACATAGTCCATTGACTGGTTATTGATACATTTAGAACATTTCTTTTTCTCGATCATTCCAATTGACAGATATTTTACTTTTCATGAGGGTGTTTTCTTCCTCCCAAAGTATTTCAGTATTGCTCCCATGTGCTCAATGAGCTGTTTGTTCTCCCTTCAATATTTTTTTCATCATTAACTGTGTTTTCTTTTTTTTTTTAGGTGTAATTTTTCTTTATTTTCTTTTTTTTAGCCATGTTTTCTTTTCACAGGGCCACAAATAACTCATTGTTTTACTTCCCAATTTCTCTGAAAAAGTTGAAACCGCTCTGTTTCTATAAATTCAAAACTCTGAGAAAGAAATCACTTGTAAACAGCAAAATTCTTGTCCGAGAATCTTCCTTTATACTATCAAAAACCCACAGTTCTTTCTCCAAAAGATCTCCAAAAAGGGATAACCTAGCATCAGATCACAAAGTATTGAAAACTCATCTGAACAGATGGCTGAACGGAAACCCAGACTGACCCATATGCCCGTGAACCTAAAGGCAGGGCTCAGGAAAATCATCAGTAAATGTACAAATATAATTGCAATTGAGGAGAACCTTAGACATCTTCTGATTTAAAATCTTATTTTATAGATGGTGAATCTGGAATATTTTTAAAGGAAGGAAAAACCAGATATCATTAAGGTGATATCATCTACATGTCCACTTTAGAGATTTTCATTTCAATGTTAGTGAGGATGGGTTGAATTATGGTGCATAAATAAATAACTGCAAAAGCTTAGTGGCTTAAAGCAACTGAGAGGCATTTCTTACACATATAACATGTTCATTTTATTTGGGCAGTGGGATCTGCTCAATGAACTTGAGAATCAAAACTAAACTTGGGGATTTAGACTGATGAAGTCTCTATTACCTGGCACATCACCAGATGCTGTGACAGAGTAAGCATTGATAATGATGCCTGGAAGTTAAAGACTCCCATCTGTAAGTGTCGCAAATCACCCCCACTCATTTCATTAATTAAGCAAGTCAATCATCACACATCCTTTCAAGGAGGCAGAGAACTGCAATCCAATCATATTATTGGGAAGATGAAACTAGAGGTATTTTTGAACTGTCCAAATGTCTGGAAGTCCTTATTCCTCCTACAGTCACTGAAAATTTTCAAATGTGTGAACTCATAGACACAGACAGTAAACATAAAATATACTAAGGCATAATAAGTCCTTAACAATAAAATGTTTTGAGAATGTAATTATAGGAAATGCATTCTAGGAAACTGGCATGGAACTGAGTGGCTGAAACAGTTCTTCCAACTCTCACCTGTCTGAATTAGTAAGACCCGACGAGTTGTAGGATGTGTGTGTGTGTGTGTCTGTGTTAGTCACTCAGTCGTGTCTGACTCTTTGCAGCCACCGTAGACGGTAACCCGCCAGGCTCCTCTGTCCATGGAATTCTCCAGGCAAGAATATTGGAGTGGGTTGCCATTCCCTTCTCCAGGGGTTGTTTCTGACCCAGGGATCAAACCTGGGTCTCCTACACTGTAGGCAGATTCTTTACCGTCTGAGCTACCAGGGAAGCCCCTAGTTGCGGAATAAATGATATCAAGATATTTAAGGAAAGGGTCAGGTGGAAGGTGAGGAAATATTGAAACATAGGAATTAGAAGAAGAACGCTGCCAACACCCCTCTGGCACCACACAAGGATTTGGCAGTGAAGATGGATGCCTTAATGTCTGACAGCATATATCCAAAAACATTTGAGACCCACAAATAGTTCTCCTTGCCCACCAAGCCATTTTTATATCAAAATCTGTCTTTCACAAATTTCTTTTCATAGAAGGAGAAAATGGACAGCTTAGGCTAATATGAATAGCTGCCATTTCATAGTTAAGAGTTCTTGTTCTAATTCAACAAATTGGCCTCTAGTTTACATGCATCAGTGTGGACATTGCAAGGCAGTATCTCTTGGTGTTATCAACTCTGAGAGACTAACATTTTCTGGGTCTCCAGGGCCAATACCTAAGATAAATCCACCCAGGAGATGCTGCTGAGTAAGACTTTCTCCTCACCAATATCTAAGCTCCTTTCTGTCTCGTCCTTTAAAAGAGTTCTTGCCTTCTCCATTGGAAATGTTGTCTTCAAACTATGATGTGCAAGGTGCTAGTTAACTTTCTTTTTTAATATGATCTCTTTTTGGCCAAAAGAAACTACACCAGTAACAGGCGTCCCATTGATTGCTAGGCAAGCATCTCCTCATTAAGATTTAGCCTCTTCCTGAGACCTTTTCAAATGCAAATATCCTTTGAGAGAAGCACTACTTTGTCATTAATGTTTACTGAGAGTTTCTTATGGAACAGACACTTTAATCATTGTTTTCTGTTCTATTTTGTTCTATGTTCACTAAACCCAATGAGGTAGATACTATTATTCTTATTTATAGGTGAGGAAATTGGAGCTCAGAGAAGGTTGGTAACTTGCCCAAGTTTATTCAGCAGGTAATTAGCAAGGCTGGAATTGAAATGCAGTTCTGATTTCAAAACCAGAGCTCCCTTCCCATCACTTTGTAGCAATGAAGAGACTAAAAGCAACTGCAATAATCATTTACTCCCTTATTCAACAAGCATGTTTATGAGCCTGCTATAAACACTTTGAGATGCTCCTCAGGGAGCTATTATTGAGGAACACAGACAAGAAGGAAATAAATTAATGAGATAATTTCAGTTAGTGGTAAGTGCTGCAAACAATTTACTAAAAAGGGAAGTAGGGTGTAGAGAAATTTGTGTGAAAACTTATTAGTTGTGCTGGTCAGGGAAAGCTTTTAAAAAAAAAATTATGCAGAAAATGCTCAAGCTGAAACAAGAATGATGAGACAGCCAGCCTTTGGGGGAGGATGAAAACATCACAGGCAGAGAGAACAGAAGAATGGGAGAGAGTATAAAAAATATTTCAGGCAGGGAGAAGGGCAAAGCAAAATGGTTTGAGAGAGGGGTCAGTATGGTGCCCTTGAGGAAAAGACAGGCCACCGCAGATGTACTTGATCAGACAGAGAATGCGAGGAGAGAGGTTAAGCAGATGGGCAGGAATCATTTAGGGCAGAAGATGAGAGGCAAGGAGCAGCATCTGCTCTCGGATGAGAGTAAAAGAAACAAGAGGGAAAAACTGAGGAGTCTTGGGAGACAAAGTTTTACAGAAATATTTCTTTCCAAGGACAACCCTACTTCCTGGGATTCTTAATTTGTATCCCGCCCCCAAGATACAGTGACATGTATTACAGATTCGGTTTTAGCTATACAAACCATTGCATTCCCACAAGCACCTGTTGAATATAAACTTGGGTGCAATTAGGTCAAACAGGCGTATTACAAATGGCTGTTTGTGGTTAAATTTTTTGCATTTAGAAAGATGTGTAACACACTGTTGGTGGTTCAGGTGAACACACAGCTGAAAATGGGACTAAGTAAATGGTACCTGTGGATCTGAGGACATAAACTGATAAATATACCTTTCTAAGATTTTCCAGTGGTTCCTAGATTAACTCTGGAATGTGGATCTGAATCCTACATGTCTACCTTGAAACTAGGGGGTTTCTTTAAATCTCCAGGCAAAGGGTCAAGTGATCTCAAAGATGCAACATGTTTCTTATCCTTTGCCTAAATTCTAGGAGACCCAGGGGGATCCAAGGGAACTTGCCTTGCTGTTTTCTTGTGAGTGCATGCCGGCATAAACCTTTTCCTGCAAGCCAGCATACTCTGACAAAGTAACAGATAGTTCTGTTTTCTGATTTGTTGTGTAACAAATGAAGTACTCTCCAGACTGTTTGGATACCTTAACAAAAGACTTAAACATATGTGTGGGAAAACAGATTTAGAATTTGAAAATATACTGTGGAAGATGAATTTAGAGTGTGACTGGAAGAAAATATATACTACACTGAGCTATCTGAAAGAACCTGGTCCAATGTGTGCAATTGTGGACAAATTTGCACTTGAGAAGTATATTAAGTGTCTTTTGCTCCCTTGAAACTAAATCCTAAAATCTCACATTCCTTTCTTATCCAGATGTATTTACAATACTTTTTATTTGTTCTCAGCTTTATAGGGTTCTATAACATTCTTTGTTTTTCTTTCGTGATCATTTTTCCAATTAGCTCACAAGACTCTGATGGCATTTTTGGCAGAAAGAGGGTGGCTTCTCACTCACTGCATGATTTGAGCAGTGGGAAAAGAGAGTTAACACACCATGTATATAAAACATTTGGGAAATAATGATTTGTGGGTTCATTATTTGTCTAGCCAAATTTCAATTTCTCAAAATGCTCTATTTTTTCCTACTTCTGAGAAAGTCATTTTGAGTATCAAAAGCCACTAAAAATGCTTCATCCAGACATGTGTACTTGATTTGCAAATGTAGGAGTGAATTTTAGTTTTGAGATACTTTTAGACAGATAAACTAGCGATATAAAAACATCTCAATGGAAACGTTGTTTTACTCTTTAACAGATTACTTAAAAAGGTTGGGTTGGCCCATTAATGGCTTTAAAAAAATTGACAAACACAGAGCTCTGAGACAGAAATACAAATGGAAAGCTGGAATTCATTTATTTTATAGTATATTAGTGTTACTTGGTTATTTCATGAGACCAGTCATGAATATATATAGAATGAGATTTTAAAAATATTTCATACTTCCTTACTTAATATAATGATTATTGTTATTAATTCCTATACAGTCCATGGAATTCTCCAGGCCAGAATACTGAAGTGGGTTGTCTTTCCCTTCTCCAGGGGATCTTCCCAACCCAGGGATTGAACCCAGGTCTCCCACATTGATCCAGGTCTCCCACATTGCAGGTGGATTCTTTACCAGCTGAGCCATTAGGGAAGCCTGCCTTATCAATAAATGATGTTTAAATATTTTTTATTATAACTTACCATATTTTATATACCACTAAATTAAATAACATTAATGATAAATACCGGGCACAGAATAATTGTGACATATCACATGAATATACCAATTTATGGATTTCTCAGTGAGTTTGGAAATAAAAGAAATCATTAATTGAGATTATGGCTATATAATTCTGATAATGAAGATCTTTGTTTCATATTTAAGGAAATGCTTTTATTTGTATCACTTTCTTTTTTTATAAAATGTTACATGATCATAAAATTTTAAATAATATGAAACTACATAACTAAAGCACATGACTAAAGTTCTCTCTTTACTCTCTTGTCCCCAAAGAAATGTGCCAGAGAGAATCATGGTAACAGTTTGGAGAATATATTTCCAGGTTTTTAATGTTTATATAGACTTACATAAAGGTATGCCTACACACACAGTTAATATACATGTACACATTTGTACATGAGGCATGTATAAGTTCATATGTGTACACAAGAAATGAGATTATATTACGTTCACAATTCTACAACTTGCTTTTTCACTTGGATTGTAGTAAACATTCCCTATGAGAACATGTAGTAATGCTTTACTATTTTCAACCACTGATACTGAAATATGAGATTCTGTTTTTTACTTCTGAACTTGGCAAAACTGGACAAGATTAAGTCCTGTCTTTAGGAAGAAATGGAGAAACAGGTCTAGTGGGTGGGAATGTAAATAGTGATGATATGAACAGTTCTAACAGTTTTTCTGGGAATTTAGGCAGTATATAACAAAGTTTTAATGTGCCATGCCTTTGGTTCAGAAATTTTCCTTTCATTTTCTAGCATGCAGAAATAATTTTCTTATTCACAATGATATATGCAAAGAGATATTGACTGCAACATTCTCTGAATTTAAAATTTTAAGGAGGTAAACAATGCAATAGCTATCAACATGGTGGAATGGCTACATTAACTCATATCTATCCTTTTATTTCTCACATTTTGCCAGTTGGTTGGGCTCCAGCTGTTCTAGACAGGGCTTGGCTGTAGTTCATAAGTTGGGTTCATGTCTTCTTCATGGGTCTCCTATTCTGTTTGGACCAGTGACTTGTTCTTCATCCTCTTTGGACCTGACACTTGTTCTTCTCATGATAAAAAGCAGACGTGCAAGAGAGCCAGCCAATCCACCTAAATGCTATTTGTGTTCTTGCCAACATTCCATATGCCAAAGCAAGTTCCATAGCTGAGCCCAACATGAATGCAGGGTTCATGCCATTTTCTTCCAGTCTATGGAGGCAGACAAGGGGAAGGGAGTGACCATTTGCAAATAATTTAATGAAATATAAAAATCTAAACTATTTTAAATGAATTGTACAGGCTTCCAGAAAATTTTAGGTACAAAGAAGTCCAGTCTAGTCTAGTTGAATTTAAAGCTTCAATGTCATATTCAACTTACTGCTTCTGTCTTACTCCTCTGCATCCGACTTCAGCTTGATTTAGAGCAGGAGTACATGTTATATCTCTTCATTCTCTATTTTCCCTTTCTTATTCTCTCTATTATGGAAAAAGATGGAATAGTACAAGCATCTGTACCTTAGCAGGTCACAGCAATTCTCCGTATCTCTGGGCAGTCAATAAGTCACTGGCTCAGACTGACTGGCTGCTGATACCCCTGTAAGGCAAGCATGCATATGCTGACTCTTTTGTGGGATACAAGAGGGCCCTTTGAGGTTTCCTTGTTGCCAACTTTTATTACGAGATTCTTTCTAGCTTAACTGTTTGGAACCCATCCAGCCTGTTTTCCTGGTAGTTTATCTCATAGCTTCTTGATGCTCTTGATATCTCACTGCATGCCCAACCCTTTTGGGTGTGTTACCAGCAAGATATTTCCTGTTCAATTACCATTTGACATGTTCACTTAACCTTGAAAATTTCACACACCTTTACCAAATCTCGCCACTGATGCCTCTTTCTCCTGGTTGCCATCTCTCCTCAGTCCTTTTGCCTTGCTTAAATGGGCAGTTTAGTATGTGCATTGCGTAAGCAAAGGTCCAACCCGGGAATGAGATGATAATTTCCTATTGCTGTGGAGTCCTCAGGCTCTCAGATTGTTCTCTATATGCCCTCCTCATTTGCCGTGGGGTAAAGTTAAGAGGCATCATTCCCTTCCTTACAAGAAGCTGAAGTTGGGGAGTCAGTGACTCCCTAATCCCATATACCTGTAGCTCTTTGTCTATTCAGGATGGAGGTGGCAGGGAATAGAGGAAGATGACTCAGGTAGCCAAGACATGGTTTGGCATGAGCCAGATCTACTGCTTCTAAATAAGCCTTGGAGAGAATTTGGCTCACCTTTGTTTTTTGTTCTTTTTAAAGAAGATGTGGTACACATATACAATTTTATACATATATACAATTCAGCCATAAAAAAGAATGAATACCAGTCAGTTCTAGTGAGGTGGGTGAACCTAAAGCCTGTTATACAGAGATGAAGTAAGTCAGTCGTGGTCGAGTGGTTAAGGCGATGGACTAGAAAGAGAAAAATAAATACCATATATTAACGCGTAACAGAGGAGCTTGGCAGGCTACAGTCCAGGGGGCCTCAAAGCATCGGACATGACTGAGCGACTAAGCACAGCACAGCATATAGAATCCAGAAAAGTGGAATTGATGAACCTATTTGCAGGGAAGAAGTAGAGACACAGATGTAGAGAACAGACCTGTAGACAGTGGGGGATCGTGAGAGCGGGAAGAACGGAGAGAGAAGCATTGGCATATATGCACTATCATGTGTAAAATAGATAGCTGGTGAGAAGTTGTTCATACGACACGATAAAGCAATTTTCCTATAATTAAAAAATAAATTAAAAAAATAAAATGTGGGGTACTTGTCATGTTGCCATCTGCATAGGCTCTTAAGAGTCAGTTCTAAGGAAATGGTGGAAAAGTCCGTTCCATTTCGTATTATTTAGTATGTGTGAAACTGACATTTCCAGTCAAGAGCAGAAATGCTACTAGGGAAACTGTTCCACCTGCAGGGTATAATTTGAGTGCCCTGGAAAGATCATGTCTTGGATAAAAATGCACAGGCTTAAAATTCTAAGTTGGTGGTATCCTAGGGATAAGCATTGTTTACAAAAGGACTAAACCAAGAGAGTATTTTAATCCCTTCTATTCTCAGTTCAGTTGTCTGGCACCCTGTCCAGGTGGTTCAGAATTGGGTGGCTAGTTGGAACCTTTCTGAGAGGCAAGATAAAAGGATATCATTTAAACTTACCAAGTATAGAACCAGCTATAGCCTTCCCAGAAGACATGCTCTAATCAAAACAAGGGAATCATGATTCTTTTTGACACCTTGTAAATAACATTATTGACTCTGAGCTGGACTTCTACCTGCTGATCATGATGGGGAAGAAGAAGGGTATTGGAAATCAGAGAGATCTACATTCTAAGCCAAGTTCAGAGTCTTCATCTGAAAATTGGGAATCATAGTAATGTCAGGCGAGTGTATGCTCCTCGGTTCTTTGTCTCATCATAACAAAGATTTGGAGTGACGGACATTAAAGCCCCCCTCAGCGGGTCACAGCTCTCGGGTCTTGGACAGACCGTGTCATAGCTCTCAGGTCTTGAACGGACCATGTTATAGCTCTTAAATAAATCTGTGTTACAGCTCAGTGTTACAGCTCAATTTTATTTAGATAATAACAGGAAAATCCATCTTCGAGGCGTGAGGGCACGTCGATCCAAAGATGCGAAGAGAAGATCGCCCCATCGCGCGGGAGAGAGAGAGAGAGGAGGGCTTTGGCGCCTCTTTTTATATGTTTCTCTGTCCCTGGGCCTGTCTTATGTAAATTGGGCCATCCAGGAGTGTTGTTTGTTTTACTCGAGGTTCTCACTCCAGTCCTTGAACCTTCCTTTGTTCTATTTTCGTGGGCTTTTCCCTTCCAGATCTTTTGGCCACTGTTATTCTGGACTCCTTTTCCCTATTCTAACTACCTGACAGTAATGACCTGATAGCATCATTGTAGTTAAGTGATAGAACGTATATAAAGGTCTTAGTACACAGTATGTGCTTACTAAATGGCTACTATTATTTATAAAAGCATGACAGCAGATAACTAATTGAGTTGGTACTACATATAGATGCAGCTTAGAGAATATCCTCTATGGTCTTCTAATATCTGCTATTAGTCATACCCTGCAGAAACTTTTAATTTTGTTTGAAAAACTCTTTCTTTTTACAAGTCCCAATTTTGAAGGACCTATAAATAATATTGATTATTCTTTAATATATTAGACTCTAATGCTCTAGCTAGCCAAAATTAAAAATAATATGTTATATTTTATGAAGCAAAGCCCAGGAAAGATGGTCTTGGATGACAACCAACATATACTGGTCTACAACATGATGATTGTTTTCATTTTTCATTATTTCCTTCTATTCATGCCAATGCACACATACCCAGTGCCATACAATAGTCAGCGCCATTTCTTCCCTGTAGTCACCAACTGAAGAATGGCCAGCTCTATGTATAATGCAGTTGTTTAATACGCATCCACAGATTCAAGCATGAAGAGGAAGAACCTCACAGAGCTTTGCTTGGGACTTGTTTCTTTTATACTCCAGGAAAATGAAGAGCCGATTTGTTGGAAAAGATCTTGCTGCTGGGAAGGATTAAAGGAAAAAGGAGAAGGAAGCAGCAGAGATAGTTATATAGCATCACTGACTCAATGGATATGAATTTGAGCAAACTCTAAGAGTGGAGGAGAGAGGAGCCTGGTGTGCTGCAGCCCATGGAGCTGCAAAGAGTCAGATACAACTTAGTGACTGAACAACAACAAGAGTGAATACACTAGTTCAGGGAGCACATGTGCGCCAGCATCACAGAACTTCTGGCTCATGGCCTGCTATCATGTGATTTTCCAAAATAATTTTTGACCTTTGGCATTCATCTTCAAGGGAAGCGACACACTACTTTGGAAAGATTGGAAAAAGCATGAGATCTGGAGCCTGTGGTGGAAGTCACCAGCTGTCAACCCAAATTCACTCTTTGCATATTTTCTAGCATCCCCTCACAGTTGAGTGTGCCCATGTGACTTCATTTTTGCTAATGCAGTTTGATTAGGAATAATGACTATCCTCCTAAAGCTGGCTTACAAGACTTCTCCAGTGTGTTCTTCAGTGTTCTTTCTGGTACATGATGATGAAGATTTAAAAGGCTATAATAGATCCACAAGACAGAAGAAATTTAGACCACTGATGACCACATAAAGGAGAGTTGCCCCACTGACTCAAATGATGCTCCTGGGACACCTATGTGAATGGGAGGCTTCTATTGTGTTAAGCCACTGAAAGTTCGGGGGTTAGTATCATTGCAGCTTAATCAAACTAATATATAATCAGGTAGACTTAAGCCCTAAATCTGATACTTACCTTTTATTAGATATTTAGTGTTGGACTCTTCACTTATCCTATCTTATCCTTTTACTTTGTGTGAAATATAGATACAAATAGGTCTACTACAAATTCTTACTAGGATTTCAGAAAAGGTAGGTAAAGGTATAAAACCACATTTCCTATCTATTTTGGAACTGGGAGCACAGGATGAGATTAATCACAGTCTTTAGCTATGAAGCACTCTCATCACTGGCTCATGAATGGTTGCATTTGTTTTGCTGTTTATTTGTTTATAATTATTCATTTATTTCCAATAATACAAGAAACACTTGAAGACTCACTATTTAATATAAGAACTAGAATATAGCTTAAAACTACCTTTTGCTCACCCATTATGGATAGATTACAGTTATTTGGCATAACCAAATATCAGACCAGAGGAGAAGACCCTGGTTCTTAGGTTGTGGGGCTTTTAATCTGTATGTTTAAGGAGGTTCCAGCTCCTCTGCCAATGTGATCAGATTCTAGAATAAAATGGCAAAGTAATTTAGCAAAACTTTTAGTCCAGCCCTATCTTGCTAGTTAGTAGAGGATACCATTAGCCTTTCCCTTGTAGGGTTCAGGAGGTAAGGGTCCCAATCTATCAGTTGCAGCTGTATGATGGGTGGTAGAATTTGCCTCTTGGAATGAGTATTCATGTTTATAGAAGCACCAGTCTATCACAGGGCATTTCAGGGTGCTGGGCTCTAAGCATTGAGATTAAATGTATTGACTAAGTATTTGACTGGGCTTCCCTTGTGGCTCAGCTGGTAAAGAATCTGCCTGAAATGCGGGAGACCTGGGTTCGGTCCTTGGGTTGGGAGGATCCCCTGGAGAAAGGAAAGGTTACCCACTCCAGTATTCCAGCCTGGAGAATTCCATGGACTGTATAGTCCATACGGTTGCAAAGAGTCAGACATGACTGAGTGACTTTCACTTCCACTTTCACTTTAAGTATTTGACGAATGCTTGTTTCTGTGAAGCTTTGCAGGAAGCCAGCTCTTTTTTGGGGAGATAAGCCTACAGTTGTTAGGAAAAACGCCGCGGGAGGAAAAAAGCCGCCTCTAAGGACCGGTGGTAAAGGCCTTTTATTAAGCGTCGCTCTCGGGCAGAACTCCCGGGGGCTGGTGAGTGAGGAGACAAAGGGAGTCTGCAAGGTATGAGGGGTGGGGAGGGGTTTATATAGTCCGGGCAGGCATCCAGGCCAGGTCTTTTCATATAAGGAAGAAAGCGCGGGCTACAGCGGTGGTCAGTGTCCGAGGGCTCTGTGTTGGTACCTGATTGGACCAGGCTGCAGGGGGCCAGCCCCTGGAAGTTTAGCCAGCCTCCGGAATTTGCCTTGCAGCACTTTCCCGGGGCCATGCCCCGACCTTTCAACAGTGAATTGGTCTTGAATAGTTAATATGTACTTCTCAAACCTATTATCTAAAATAGTCTCAACATTTGGCACTAGTCAAAAATCATTACTCTTATTATTATTTTGCCAACTAAATGGATCTAAATGGCATGTTTATATTATAATTTGTATTTTCCAGGTATCTGATGATACTGAATCTTTCTCTGTATGTATACGTCAACATGCGTCTCCTTAGCCTCAAAACACACGCTCATGCCTTTAACTACTTATTAGTGTCATTTGCCCTTTCCTTATGATTTCCTTTATATGTTTTTATTACCTTTTTATTGGTTATACATGTTGAAAATATCTTCTTCCAGTTCATAACATATATTTTCACTTTCTTTGATGTCTTCTGATTAACAAGTGGTCATAATTTTAATATAGTAAAATTCATTCATTTTTTTTTCAGTTACAACAATACATTTTATGTTTTAAGAAATCCTCTCTACCTTGAGGTCAGAAAGAAATTCACTTGCATTTCCCACTAAAATCTTTACTTTTGACATTTAGTTCTCTAATCCATCTGGAATTGATTTTTGTGGGGCAGGCAGAAATCCAATTTTATTTTTGGCCATATGGATAACCAATTTGCGATGGTCTTTCTATTACATCATTTGTGCTTTAGGGATTTTAGTTTGACATTCTACCTGGGTTAACATCTTACATGATATAGAAGAGACCTCATTATTTCTTCCCTTAGACAAAGTCTCCCCATCACAACTAAGCAGAAAAAGGTTCTGTCTTCACCATGGCTAATTTTTATTTTATTTTTAATGAGACTGATTAAACTTTTTGTTTCTTAAATTTTTCTGAGTGTCGATATTATTTTATTTGCTTTGCTTTAAATCATAGCTCTTTAAGTTCTTTTAGGTTGATTTTTCAGAACTGGGCCATATATTATTGCCACCAAATCCTTTCTTCTGGATCCCAATCAGTGAAGAAAGATGAATCATGTGTTTGTTGAGGGTCTCATCTCCCTCCATTGAGATTTCATCCAGGATATTCAAGGGTCACTTTGAAGAAAGAATATGTTTGAGTGTTCTGCAAAGTTGGGGAAGAACACACTGGTTTGAGAGTGAAAAGCTGCCGAGATGGTATGGTCTGCATGGTGTATGTGTATCCAGTACATGTGTGAGGTGGTGTTTAGTGAGTTCTGTGGACTCACTGATGAAATTCAGATCTCTGTGGTCAGCAAGATCTGGTGGTTTCCGATGATAGTTCTCTCTCCTCTCTCTCTCTCTCAGTTCATTCTCAGGAAAAAGTAAAAATACTACTTGACTAAGTTAGCATATAGTCTCATTTTGGTAAACTTTTGAGCCACATAAATATGGACTGCCTTTAAAAAAAAAAATCAAAGCTTATCCTTATTATTTGAAAAAGTATCTTATTGAATAAGTGGCTTACAAAGAAGTGTTTTCCACAAGCATAACTTCAATCTCTCATTTTTATTTAACAGACTTTTGCACAACTGCTGAGTAGCATTGATCTAATGCTAGGATAAGGGAGGTACTATAGAAACTCAGTAACAGAGAGAAAAAAATCTTTTTTTTTTTTCTCCTGAGCTTCAGGACAACAAAAACCAATTTGTGCTATTATCTGCAATTCAGCATACATTTAGCATACTGACATACTTTCCTCCATCTTATTTTTCAAATCAGTGTTGCCATTGAGTCAGAGTCTGTGGTGAAACCAGAGCCCTGAACTGCACTGCAGGCTGTTATAGCCACTTCACGATGACACACGACCTACAAACACAGGCCGTTTCTTTGGCATAACACTTCACTTGGAAATCCTCGCCAGAAACCCTAGTAATGTAGCGCAGCACGTCATTTATCTAAGAAGCGTTTAAATAAAGAGTTGCTGAAATCTTATCTGTCAAGATTCCAGAATATAATCTTGTGAGCACAGTTTTCTGAATGGTGGTCAAATAGTCCAGTTTTATAGTTGCTGTGGGTCAGGGGAAAAGCCTATTCAATTCATTTCAACTTGATTTGACTCGATTCAATTCAATGTAGTTCAATTCAACTGTAGTTGAACATACAATAGTTCCATTATGTGAACTTTATGAAGAACCTAATATGTACAACTCACTGTGCTGGGGAATGTGAAGAGAAACTGTTTTGCTGTATTCATTTTACACGAGGAGACTGAAAGCTCCGTGGTAGCAGTAATAAAAATCCTTCTGTTTACTTTAAGCAAAAGGATTTAGAGGAAGGGTTCAGAGGGTCATAGAACATAGAGTATTATCTTGCCATTTACAACACCCATATAAGCAAATATAGAGAAGGAAATGGCAACCCACTCCAGTATTCTTGCCTAGGAAATCCCATGGACAGAAGAGCCTGGCAGGTGACGGTCCATGGGGTTGCAAAGAGTCAGACATGATTTAGCGACTAAACAACAACATAAGCAAATAGCCATATAAACAAAATTCATACAACCATGAGTAACTTAAAAGTACACTTATCATTGAACATTTGCCCTTATTTCCAGATATTCATTTTTGTATTATATACAGCAAAATAAACAAAAAAAAGTTCATAAAAGCAGCTCTGACTATATGGATCCTTGTTTATGCTTTTTAGAATCTAGATTAAAATTTTTGAGAAAATGTGGGTAAAGTGTTAGTCTTTTATTATTTTCTTCCGTGAAGAATCTGTTGATTTGTTCTATGTATTAAGCATTAAATTGATTTATCTCGTAGCTAAAGAAAGAAAGTGGAATCGCTCAGTCATGTCTGACTCTTTGTGACCCCATGGACTGTCACCTACCAGTCTGTTCCGTCCATGGGATTTTCCAGGCAAGACTACTGGAGTGGGCTGCCATTTCCTTCTCCAGGGGATCTTCCCAACCCAGGGATCGAACCCAGGTCTCCTGCATTGCAGACAGGCGCTTTACCATCTGAGCCACCAGGGAAGCCTCGTAGCTAATGAGGTAGTTAAATATGAACAATTGAGTGCAATGTTGAAATATTTGATGTGCTTGAGTTCGTAGTTTTGATAAATCTCATAGCTGGCCATGGAGTCATGTCAGAGAAACTTGACTACTAGTGCTAGAGATTACCTAGCCAAGATCTCAAACTCAAGAATTTTATTGAAAATATCCTCAAATGCAATAAAAAGGTAGCAAGGAGACCAGGCTCAGGAATGATGTAATATGTAATATAATATAGTATAATATAATACAATGTTAAACATTATATACTGTGTATATGTATATTGTATAAAATGCATATATAATATATGTATCAATCCAGAGGTCTAAAAACGCAGGAGGGTTGAACCATTTAGCAAATTTCCCCAGCCGGAAATAGCATGCTGTATGCTGGTGATATAGTAGTTACTGTCACTCTATCTTCCCCTTTGATAAGAATGATTGCTCCTTAAAGTCCCCAAAGCATCTGATTTGTTGAGATTTGGTCACAGAGCAATACTAGCTGAGGCAGAGTCTGGGCTAGAATTACAGGTGGGCACTTGCAAGCCAGGAATTTCCCTTCCACAAACTTCAAAAACAATGGAGGAAGGTGACTTCCCTGAAAGAAATTGGGTACTGATTAGAAAAGGGATGACCAGGAACTTCCTAGTGCAAGCAAGATGGGCATCGTCATGTTGCATAGAGAATGAGGAGCAGGAAAGGACCATCGAATTTGGAGATGAATTAGATCATTATTGTTGCTGATAGATGGGGCAACAAGGAAGTGCCCTCAGAAAGCACACAGAAGATGAAATAATATGACCACATGAGGATTACTCTATAACATGAACACTTGAGGTTGGATCCGTCAGGGATAGACAAAGCTACATAAAGGAGAAAGAGTGCCTTTCAGGCTGGTAAGACAGAACTGAAACCTGATTGAAGGCATTACCTTATCTAAGAAAAGAGTGTGTCATTCAGAAGAGATGTTGCCAAGCAGAGAGACACAAGCCAAAGGAGGGAGTGCTCTGATTAGAAGGTCTAAACATCCATTTCTCACAGGCAGATGCGTTCTTATCCTGGAAGCAGACACACTGGTGTCATTATTCATTCTAATCACCAAAGCTGACCATAACACATCCAGTTCTTTGCTGATCAATGATACTTCCTGATAAATTCTACAGGGAAAGAATGTGCAGTAGGAAGAGATTGTCCAAAAGTTCTATTCTTTTTTTTTTTTCTTTTTAAAGAAAGAAAAAAGAAAGAAATAGAGTGTTTGGTTGCATTGGGTCTTAGTTGCAGCCTGGGCTTCTCTCTAGTTGTGGCACGTGGGCTACCGAGCATGTGCGGGCTCAGCAATCACGGTGCATGGGCTTTAGTTGCCCTGTGGTTTGTGGGAACCTAATTTTCCAACCAGGGATGGAACCTGCATCTCCTGCGTTGCAAGGCGGATTCTTAATCACTGGGTTACCAGGGACATCCTCCCAAACCACGCTTTAAACAAAGATCAGAACAGTGATTTAAATAAAAATTTAAAACTAGAAACTCAAGATGCATACATATAAATGTAGATATAGGCACAGATATGCATGTGGGCTTCCCTGGTAGCTCAGCTGCAATGCAGGAGACCCTGGTTCGATTCCAGGGTTGGGAAGATCCCCTGGCGAAGGGATAGGCTACCCACTCCAGTATTCATGGGCTTCCCAGTAGACCAGATGGTAAAGAATCTGCTTGCAAAGAGGAAGACCTGGGTTTGATCCCTGGGTTGGGAAGATCCCCTGGAGGAGGACATGGCAACCTCTCTCCAGTATTATTGCCTGGAGAATCCCCATGGATAGAGGAGCTTG
This sequence comes from Cervus canadensis, assembly GCF_019320065.1. Taxonomy (NCBI): domain Eukaryota; kingdom Metazoa; phylum Chordata; class Mammalia; order Artiodactyla; family Cervidae; genus Cervus; species Cervus canadensis. The sequence continues at coordinate 52,745,727 of NC_057396.1, read as the reverse complement.
GCGGGCTAGAGTCCATGGGTTCGCAAAGAGTCGGACACAACTGAGTGACTAAGCACATATATGCGTGTGTATAAAATTAACATTTATAAAATGTGCATAAGGAAGAAAGTAGAATTATTTAATTCTGTCACACATTCTATATATATTTTACAAGCATAGTAAAATCGACACCAACTCCATTATTTCCTGCTTTCATTTTCTCTTTTTCTCTTTCTGATTTTCCTTATCTTCATGTTTTGGCTTTGAAGGAAAGTTCAGCTGTTTACGTTCACCACCTCACTCACAGCCCTGAAACTATGTCTACTGCACTCTCACTTTTGGTTCATGCAGCTCCAGAGCTCTTCTGATTTCTTCTTTCCCAGCAAGGGAACATTTTTTTCAAGAAGAAGGAGAAAAAGGATCTTTTCATGTTTATCCCCTACTGAATCTATTCTTTAAGAACTCTTATCTCTTTATTTTTTCCCATAAAGATTCCCAAATGGACTGTGATTAGGAAACAAAAAATACTCCTCAAAGTCTCCTCACTTTTAGAAAGAACTATTTCCTCAAATTGAGTAAGCAGAATTTTCCTTTTAATTTAGATTTCTAGCAGAGTAGTAGAGCAAATTCCACATCTCTTTTTGAAGCAGTTTTGTAAAATTATTTTTTTTTTATAATTCAGGAGATTACTTATTTATTTAATAGCCGGATCCTCAGAAGGTTGCTCTACAAATATTTTGAAAAATTTTTATGCCCTGCCACCATGGGAAGTTTAAAGTGATAATGTCACTTATAAGATAATGATTAATTGAACAGTAACTAGAAAGAAAATAGCCCCTCCCCCTCCCCTCCTCTGGACAAACCATGTTAAGATTTTATCAAAACAAGTCTTCTCATTCCTGACTTCCCTCTCCAGGTCTTATTACAAACTGTTATAGCAGCATCTACTTCTCTGTTATCTATCATAGTTGCAACTGTCTATTTATTGACTTAATCTACAGTGTTTACTGAACATTCTGCTCTGTCAGGCATTGTTTTAGGCACAGAGTCTACAGCAGGAAACAGTGTAGACAAGGTCCCTGCTCTCACAGTTTTCTCCTGTTGGGGGAGACAGACAACAAAAAAGACAAATGGAATAATTTTAGTGATAAGAGCTATGAAGAAAATAAAAAGAAAATACAACAGGGAAACATGATAGAAAAAGAATGTGGCAGAGTCTCATCTTAGATATAATGTGTTTAAGTTAGCTATTGCTGTGTAACAAGTGACCTCCATGCTTACTGGCTTAAAAATAATGACAGTTTAAATTTTTCACAATTCTTCGGGTTGACTGGGTTAAGCTGAATGATGTTTCTGTTCCACACTCTGTGATGAGGCCATTCACACAACTGCATTCAGTTGGGAGCTCAGTTGGCCCTGTCATGTTCATTATGGCTTCTCACCTTCCCTGGTCTCTCTCCATGTGGGCTCCTTCGTGCAACTGTCTAACCCAACCTTAGTTGCTGGCTTCCAGGGTGCAAGGATGGAAGCTGCTCTTGGCCTTTTAAACTGTGGGCCCCAAACTAGCACAGTGTCACTTGCACCACATTCTATTGATCAAAGCAAGTCCCCCAGCCATCCAGATTCAAAGGGAGGAATGTAAAATGCCGCCTTCTGATGAAGGAAGCAGTCAAGTGTGCATGATCAGTTGCCCTTCATGTATGACTCTTTGTGATCCCATGGACTGTAGCCCACCAGGCTATTCTGTACATGGGATTCTCCAGGCAAGAACACTGAAGTGGATTGCCGTGAGTGGATGCATTCACCTGAGTTTGTGAGCAGACAGTACTTGTGTATGAAGAAAAAGGAGCCCCATTCTCCAGACAGATATCTAATGTTTAATCTAATGATTTGATGAATTATACAAATTTCCCAGTGGTATAAGGTAACTTTGAGAGGATATTTGAATATGAGCAATCACAGGCAACATAAATGAAGATTCTGCATCAGTTCTTCATTTTCAACTCTAGAGTTCCTCTTTCTTATAAGCAAAGGTCTTTCAGGTTGAAGATTCATACGTATAATTCTTTATTTTAGGACCAGTTGATTCTACCCTGCCATCAGTTAGGTTTACAATGGTGACTAGTAAACATCCAACAATGATAATGTTTCCTCCATGTCAAAACCACCAAGTGAAAAATGAAAGTGTCAATCAACCAGATGTTTGGTCTACACCATACCAAACTATTACTTAGAAAAATCAACATCCCTCATTCCCTTTAATTGTCTTGCCAGAGTATAGGGGAAGCCCTCATCAATGTAAAGGCCAGAAGCCCAGCCTTTTTGTCTTTTGAAGCCAAAGAGATAAAATTAGCCTGTTGATAGAAGCTTTCAGTCTTCAGCCAGATGCTGGGGCATTGTAACCATGATACCATTTAAAATATGTGAATTCACAGCAGGCATCCTGAAACTCTCTAAGTATCACTGTACTCTAATACATTAGACAAACCTTCCTAATACATATCTTCCAAAATTTGTATTTTCTTCTTGCTTTGAATTCTATAATACAGCAATTAATTCTGGGAAGAATTTTAATCTGATATTCAAGATCCTCAGTCTAACTACTATGTCTCTCTTGTCCTCCTGCCTCCTTATGTCTTATATACAGAGACCAGGGTTTCTCAACCTTGGCACTACTGACACTGCAGGCGGAAGACTGTTTGTAGCGGAAGACTCTATGCACTATAGGATGCTGATCAGCATCCCTGGCCTCTATGCTTTTCCTTTCATGTCAGGCTCTATCCCCCAATGCATGCGGTTCTTTCTCCTTCATAACCTTTTTTTGGGAAGTGGAGTGGATCATGTGTCAGTGCAGTTTTTTCCTTTTTACCAGGAGTCAGGAGGGAGAGAGGAGGAAAGAAGAAGCTAAACAGGAAGGGGATAGGAGAACGAGTATGGACTGTGGGTGTTAATCATTCTGATTCCATTGTATTAACGGGGCAAAGACTGCTTGCTCTTCGTTCTTTTGTGCATACATGCTAAGTCACTTCACTTGTGTCTGACTCTTTGAGACACTATGGACTGCAGACTGCCATGTTCCTCTGTCCGTGGAATTCTCCAGGCAAGGATACTGGAGTGGGTTGCCACTTCCTACTCCAAGGGATCTTTCTAACCCAGGGATCAAATCCGTGTCTCCTGCATTAGCAGGCGGATTCTCCAGGCAAGAATACTGGTGTGGGTTACCATGCTCTCCTCCAGGGATCTTTCCAACACAGGAATGGAACCTGCGTCTCCTACACTGGCAGGTGGATTCTTTACCAGTAGCACCACCTAGGAAGCCCGTTTGTGCTTTTACACCTCATGCAATAGTGTAAAATACATGCCACACCACATACCAACCCTGAGGTGCATTCATACTCAGTCGTGTCTGACTCTTTGTGACCCCATGGACAGTAACCTGCCAGTCTCCTCTGTCCATGGAATTTTCCAGGCAGGAATACTGGAGTGGGTTGCCACTTCATACTCCAAGGGAATTTTCCTAACCCAGAGATCCAACCCGTGTCTCCTGCATTAGCAGGCAGATTCTTTACCACTAAGCCACTTGGAAATCCCATATACCAAACTGGAGTCTCTTATTTGATCCTCGTCAATATCCTAGGAGATAAGGACCATAGTATCCATTTATAGAGAAGAAAACAGGCCCAGGAGTTTAGTCATTTGCCACAGACAGCCCTGGTGATAAAAGAAGAGCCATGACTCAACACCGCAAAGCAGTCTGCGCCTAAAGAGCTTCTCCTTAACACTCTACTGAAGTTCGTGTGATTTAAAAGGTATTATCTTTGAGATGGTTGGCTTTGGTTTCATCTTCCTGTTATTAAGAGATGGATCACATGGGAGAAAAAGCCAATTGAATTCCCATCTTCCCTGTGTATTTCAATTCCAGGGCTTTCATTTGCTTTTAATGGCTTTCTCAGGTCCTTCTTTTGAGAGTGAGACCTTCCAGGGCTGAGCTCAGCCCAAACATAAAACTTTGGGAAAAGAGTTAGGAAAGTCTGGTCAGCTGTTTTTGTAGGTGGAGAGGGGCTGAGAAGGGATAAGATAGAAAGTACCCTTTCTTCCATCTCCCAAATATCTTAGTGTTAGAATTTTCAAATTAGCATGTGGTCACATTTTTATGGGAAAGTCCAAAATTAGTTAAAAAAGACGAACTCTCGTTCCCTTCTTGAGCAAAGCCAAAAGCATGAGCCATGAGTACCCTGCTCATCACATAGTTGGTGAACTAGTGACAGATAAGCTGAAGACGCTTTGCACGGAAAGCTCATTAGCCATGGTCACTTTGGGGTAATCACTGGGCTTCTCCTCTTCATTCTTCCTTTGACCTTCTCCCCAACAGGGTCTTCTCCAAATTTGCAATTCTTTTCTATACAGCTCCCTTATTCATGCTGAATTTATGCAAAGATCCAACCCAGGGTTTGTTCATTCATTCATTCAGATATATTTGTTGAATTGCTATGAAGTGCTAGATTTAGTACTTGTAATTTTATGTGTGTTATTTTATTTTGTGTTATTTTATGCTTGTTATTCATGAATAAATGAAATATCATCATCACTGATGCATGTAAAAGGAACCCAATCTATGGTCAGGGTAAGCAATCTGTCCTTAGACATTTGTGTTGTGAGTGCAGAACTGAAATTCAAGCCAGAGGTTTGTCGGTTTGCAAAGCCCATGATTTTAACCACTGTGAATAGCTGCTTCCTGGTAATAAGGTAGAATGAGAAGACCCTGGTTCTCATGTTACAGAAGGAGGGGTTGGAGGAATTGGGTCTGTGGAGCCTGACCAAAGAAGCTGCCAGGTCTTTGATTAACTTGAAGTAGAGAAGGGATAAATGGGGCTGAGTCTCTGAGTGGTAGAAACCCCACGGGGAGAGATTTCAGTTCAAAATATGGTAGGACTTTCTAAGAGTTGGAACTCTCTGACAATTGAATGCATTCCTCCAGAGACAAGGGAGCACCCTATAATTCAAGCAGTGCAAGCATGTGGACTGTATAATCACTTGGCAGGGCTATCAGATTAAGGCAGCTGATGACTGACCAGGTGAACGTGATGAACTCGGCCTCCCTGGGCCATGATTCTGTGATGTCCTGGCCTTAATACCTTGAGCTTATATGACCCAGAATAAATTTCTTCACTTGTTTATACTTCAGATTCTCCATTTGTGAAGATTATTTCTATCTCTGATATTCTCAGATTATGTAGCTCTCAGACCAAAACTATGTATAGGGATGCAATTACAAGTACAGTTTTATTACTATTTTAGCCTGACAGAGGTTAACATAATGTTGAAATCTTGGGTTTCATTATCAGGTTGGCTGGCTCAGTCCTGAAAGCTTGAGCCTGAAGTCAAGGTCTTCTCCTGCCAATCTTCTCTAACATTTCTTTCTCACTTAAATCTAAAGTTTGTTTTATGTAGCTCCCTGTGTCACTGAGGAACTGTCTCCAAATACTCCTGAACTCTTGATTTAAAGACTACCTGATCCCTTCACAATTAGCACTCCTTTAGAGGGTAGGATGGGCCAGATCAGGAGAGGCTGGTAGCCAGAGAGAGAACTCTGGCAAGAGTGGGGATCAGAGAGGAGGAAAGAAGAAGTGTTGGCATAGGCATCTGGTGATACTCTAGAAAGTCACTGAACAGTTTACAGGCAAGACTTGTGAAGGACTGTTGCAAAGTTTACCTGTGTTAAATAAGTGTGATACACTCAAACTAGTGTGCTAGGTATATAATAAGTATAAAAATATTGTGTATTGTTTTATTTCTATTATTATATTATTACAACTATTATGCTCTAAATCTAGTAAATTGCACATAGTAGGTATTCAACAAATGTTTGTTGAATGAACACAAAAATGAGTGAATAACCCCTTTGAAAAATAGTGAATGGTAAGCAAAGTGGTGGCTCCATGTTTTGGTAATGGTCATATTTTTACAGAGGAAATGGGAGAACCCTGCAAAGCCAAACATCCTGTTAATATTATGTCATTATTGTGAACTGTCAGTCCAGATTTTTCACTGTGATTCTTTTCAAGGCAAAACTCTTGGAAATTAGAGAGGCTATGGAAAATGTGATTATGGAATAAGTATTTATCATTAATGTGGCCTTTGCCAATTTCTAAGCCTGAATGAGTTTTTGTTTGAGCCAAACAGTTAAAAATTCTTCTATTTCCGAAGTTTCCCAAGTGAACACAATGCCTCTAATTAGAAACGAAGTGCTGCTTATTTATTTCTTGTATTTATTGCTAAGTATATGCACAGATTAGTGTTCACTGGGCCAAACTATCTGCTTTTATGCTGAACAGGGTGAAGATCCAAGTCTTCTCTGAGCGTGTGCTGCAAGGATCACCATGCCCTCTCCTGAGTTCTTGTGCATCTGCGCCAGCGTCTCTTCCTTTGCAGTCCAGGTAGAGACTGCATAGGGGAGAAGCAGGCAAGCTAGAGAATTACTCATTGCAGAAATTTACACTTCAGGAGGTCTGTCAAGCTACAAGCAAATGTCCCCAAGTTCTCTTAGTGAAGCCCGCATACGTCTGAGCTGACACAAGGCTTGGATCCAATCTTCCAGCCCTGGCAAACTCATGACTTGGAGACTATAGCGTACTGCCAGGCAGTCAAGTTCCGGAAATCACAATTAGAGCATGGGGTTACATAAAGAAGAGCATGCTGTCACCCTAATCCTTTCCATAGTGAGATCACCACAAATGAGTTCTGGCCTTAGTCTTATATGTCTGAAAACTGGACTTTTCAGGGTACCCAGGACCAAATACGTAAGTAGTACTCAATAAATGGGCTTCTCAGGTAGTTCAGTGGTAAAGAATCTACCTGCCGCTGCAGGAGACAAAAGAGATGTGGGTTCAACCCTTCTGTTGGGAAGATCCCCTGGAGGAGAAAATGGCAAACTGCTCCAGTATTTTTGCCTGGAAATTGCCACGGACATAGGAATCTGGTGGGCTACAGTCCAGGGGGTTGCAAAGAGCTGGACACAACAGAATGATTGAGCATGCACACTCGATAGATATTAGGAATTAATATTCTTATTCTCTCTCACCTCGTAGCCCTGTTGCCAAGCTTTGAGAGTTCTCTTACTATAGCTGCCCATGTATTGCAATCCCTGGGTTTCTTTCATGTGCATCACCCCCACTCTCAAGTCACAAAGCAAAAGCACTGTTAACATTTGGAAAGGAAGGGTAAGCAAGTTTACTGTTATCTCCTGCTGTAGCTTTCATTCTCTTGGCCCAAATGAGGAGTGTTTGTGAAATAAACACATATGTGCATAGGAGTTTCTCTTATATGAATGGAAACAAACATGGCTATGGCTTCTGAGATGGCTAGAATGGGGAAGTCAGTATATATGACACATACATACAACATCTAAGGCTAATTTGAAATACATCTTTTTCATTTTAACCTAAGAATACACAAGGTGTCTCTTTTTTTATTGGGGTACAGTTGCTCTACAATGTTGTTAGTTTCTGTTGTACAGCAAAGAAAATCAGCTATCCGTTCAGTTCAGTAGCTCAGTCATGTCCAGCTCTCTGTGACCAATGGACTGCAGCACGCCAGGCTTCCCTCTCCATCACCAAATCCCAGAGCTTACTCAAACTCCTGTCCATCGCATAGGTGATGCCATCCAACCATCTCATCCTCTGTCATCCCCTTCTCCTCCCACCTTCAATCTTTCCCAGCATCAGGGTCTTTTCCAATGAGTCGGTTCTTCAAATCAGATGGCCGAAGTATTGGAGTTTCAGCTTTAGCATCAGTCCTTCCAATGAATATTCAGGACTGATTTCCTTTAGGATGGACTGGTTGGATCTCCTTCAAGTCCAAAGGACTCTCAAGAGTCTTCTCCAACATCACAATTCAAAAGCATCAATTCTTAGGCACTCAGCTTTCTTTATAGTCCAAACTCTCACATCCATACATGACTACTAGAAAAACCATAGCTTTGACTAGATGGACCTTTGCTGGCAAAGTAATGTCTCTGCTTTTACTATGCTGTCTAGGTTGGTCATAGTATTTCTTCCAAGGAGAAAGTGTCTTTTAATTTGATGGCTGCAGTCACCATCTGCAGTGGTTTTGGAGCCCCCCAAAATAAAGCCTCTCACTGTTTCCGTTGTTTCCCCATCTATTTGCCATGACGTGATGGGACCAGATGCCATGATCTTAGTTTTCTGAATGTTGAGTTTTAAGCCAACTTTTTCACTCTCCTCTTTCACTTTCATCAAGAGGCTTTTTAGTTCCTCTTCACTTTCCGCCATAAGGGTGGTGTCATCTGCGTATCTGAGGTTATTGATATTTCTCCCAGCAATCTTGATCCCAGCTGTGCTTCAGCTAACCCAGCATTTCTCATGATGTACTCTGCATATAAGTTTCATAAGCAGGGTGACAATATATAGCCTTGCCATACTCCTTTCCTGATTTAGATCCAGTCTGTATTTCCATGTCCAGTTCTAGCTGCTGCTTCTTGACCTGCATACAGATTTCTCAGGAGACTGGTCAGGTGGTCTGGTATTCCCATCTCTTATAGAATTTTCCACAATTTGTTGCGATCCACACAGTCAAAGGCTTTGGCATAGTCAATGAAACAGATGTTTTTCTGGAACTCTCTTGCTTTTTCAATGATCCAGCAGATGTTGGCAATTTGATCTCTGGTTCCTCTGCCTTTTCTAAATCCAGCTTGAACATCCTAAAAGAAGATGCTGTGAAAGTGCTGCACTCAATATGCCAGCAAATCTGGAAAACTCAGCAGTGGCCGCAGGACTGGAAAAGGTCAGTTTTCATTCCAGTCCCAAAGAAAGGCAATGCCAAAGAATGTTCAAACTACTGCACCACTGCACTCATCTCACACACTAGCAAAGTAATGCTCAAAATTCTCCAAGCCAGGTTTCAACAGTACTTTAATCAGCCATATGTATACAGATATTCCCTCTCTTTTGTATTGCCTTCCCATTTAGGTCGCCACAGAGCATTGAGTTCCGCCACACCACAGGGTAGAGTTCACTGTACTATAGCCAGTTCTCATTAGTTATCTCTTTTACATGTAATAGTGTATATATGCCAATCCCTATATCTCAATTCATTCATCAACAGAGGAATGGATAAAGAAAATGTGGGATTTCCTGATAGCTCTGTTGGTAAAGAAACCACCTGCAATGCAGGAGACCCTGGTTCAAAAGATCCACTGGACAAGGGATAGGCTACCCACTCCAATATTCTTGGGCTTCCCTGGTGGCTCAGCTGATAAAGAATCCTCCTGAAATATGGGAGACCTGGGTTCAATCCCTGGATTGGAAAGATCCCCTGGAGAAGGGAACAGCTACCCACTCCAGTATTCAGGCTTGGAGAATTCCATGGACTATACAGCCGAGGGGATTGCAAAGAGTCATACCCGACTGATTGACTTTCACTCAGACTCAGACTCAGGGCATATATACAATGGAATATTACTCAGCCATAAAAAGGAATGAAATTGTACCATTTGCAGGGATGTGGATGGACCTAGAGACTGTCATACAGAGTGAAGTCAGAAAGAGAAAAGTAAATATTGCATATTAATGCATATATGTGGAATCTAGAAAAATGCTATACATGAACTTATTTGTAAAGGTATCCCTTCTTAAAGGGGGATCTTTCATGAACTTCTCATGGCCAGACTGAAAGGGAATAGTAGTACTTACTTTTGCTCAGTATTATAGTAAGTCTGCTCCATACATTGGTTTATCAAATCCAAGAACCCTGCAAACTACGTGCCACAATTCCCACTGTACAGCAGAGGAAATTGAGGCTCCTAGAAGTTAAATGTTTTGCTTATGTTCTACAGCTACTAAATTGCAGAGTCATGATGTTAATCAGAATTCTGCCTCTGCTTTCCATGCTCCTAATAACAAAAGGAGAGAGATGGAGAGCAAAGGAAGCAATAGGAACGAGCTTGGCTAAGCCAGGGGGAGGGGAAACCAGGGTAGCAGATAACTGACACTTGAAGGGTAAGCAAAAATATACCTCAGAGCAGAGCGAACCCACTAGGTTTTCTGCCCTTTATAATTTTATCTGCAGCAGGATCATGTGGAAAATGTCAGTGGTTGACTCAGTGGGACTGCCAGCAAAGCATACGTTTTGAAAGTTGTGCAGAGCACCCTCATTTAGAGCTGGGCAAAGATCAAAGCAAAAAAAAAAAAAAAAAGATGTTCAGGAAACACATTTCCTTAACTTCTGCAGGAGGAAACTTTTCACAACTGGAAAATGCAAGCCATCACTGCCAGCCCCAAAGCATGGAGGCTTCACCTCATTAATCACAGCTGTCAGGTTCCACTCTAAACAGCAAGCTATTGACATACAAAATGTCTTGTTTTTTGTGGAAAAGAAAACAAAGGAGATGGTGTAATGTACAAGCCATTCAAGTAAATGCTGTTAAAATCAAAATAGGATGCTCTGTGCCCTTATCAAATACAAGGCAATGCAAAATTCTGAAGTCATCCAAAAGCCTCAAGAGAAAAGAATCAGAGGAAGGCAGTGCTAAAATCAAGTCCAAAGTGGGAGGGAGAGAGGAAATGGAGCCAAGAGCCGGGAAATAGGATCAATGCAGAAGAAGTTCACGAATAATGACACACACTTTTGTGGGACAAAAACAATAACGAGACATATTGGGAGAATCAAGGTCAGTTCCTGCCATTTTTACCAAAACCACCTTGGACCAAGCTTTCGTCATCTCCCATCAGCATGACCTCGTGGCAACCAAGTGGCTTTCCTGCTTCCATTCTTACTGCCCTGTGTATAATCTCCTCCCAACGTGGTCTTTTTTGTATAAATCAGACCATATCATTCTTCACCTTAGACTTCCAAGTTCCAACTCTTTGCAATCCCATGGACTATACAGGGCAGGATTCTCTAGGGGATCTTCCCAACCCAGGGTTCAAACCCAGATCTCAGGCATTGCAGGCAGATTCTTTACCAGCTGAGCCACAAGAGAAGCACAATTGAAATTTGAATACTATCCAAATGGAAATTTGATAATTGAAATGAATTATACTCGAATATTATTAATATTTAAATAGTATATATCCTATATTAATTAATACCTAAATATACCCTCTCCTTAGACTTCCAGTGGATTAAAATGATAATACTACTCAAATTTCCTATGATAACCATCTTATATTACCTAGCCTCTGTTCTCATCTCTGACCCAAAGTTTTTTAATTTCCTCTGATTTACTCTGCTATAATCCCACTGGCTTCCTCCCTCCCCCTCCATCTTCTCAAACTTATAAAATTACCTCTGCTTGAATGATTTTGTAGGAATACTCTTTCCTGTAATATTTACATTCTTGGCCTTCTACTCAAAATCTAAGGCTCAGTTCAAATAACCTCTACTTACTCAGAACTTCCTTAGTTATCTTAACTAAAATACTACAGTTCACTGCTTAATATTTATATGTACATATTGTATATACATGTATTTATTTTATTTATATACATATATATGCATTTATTTATCTCTTCCCTCAACAAAGAGGTCCTAATGAATTCATTTTATTTGCATATTTAAATATAAGATCAAGAAGGGCACAGATTTTATCTGATTGCTGTATCCTCAATAGCACCAAATACATTGTAGGCATCCAATAAATGTTTTTTGAGTGAATGAATAGATGAGTGAAAAGCAGTCCTGTAGGCTAAGTGGTTCCTGGATCAGAAATTTTTATATTTGGATTCATCCTGACTGAATAACATTTTTGGCTATGAATACTGGGCTACCATTTCCAAATGGTGGACCACCATAACTTGCCTGGGGCAATTCAGCTTCTATAACTTGGGTTAAGAGAGAATGTGATAATACTTGTGAAAGTGCTTGGAAAACATACTATTTAGCAAGAAGCTAGTTGTTCTTAGGTAGAGAACCACAGAGTAACACAAGTGTAAGGAGATACTTTGTCGTTGTTTAGTCACTAAATCGTGTCTGACTCTTTTGTGACCCCCATGGACTATAGCCTACCAGGCTCCTCTGTCCAAGGGACTTCCCAGGCAAGAATAATGGAGTGGGTTGCCATTTCCTTCTCCAGGGGTTCTTCCCCTTCTCTGATCTCTTCCCCGGGATTGAACCCACATCTCCTGCAATAGCAGGCAGATTCTTTACCAATGAGCCACCTGGGAAGCCCTAGGGAGATACTTGGTCCAATGTAAAATCAAGCAGAGAAAAAAGGTCTTTGAGAAAATTGGGTCTGCCTTTTTCAATTAAGGGAATCATATAGGGAAAATGTTCATTTCACAGACCACGTGTCATGGATCCTGGAAGAGGCTGAGAGTTAAGAAGTTATGTGTCCAGTCTCCTGCCTCCAGAAAGGAAAAGCCTCATTAGTGGTTTTGACGGCAGCAGAGGAGTCAGATTGCCTGCGTTTGAATCTTGACTCCACTCCTGTCTAGCTGTAAGACCTTAACCTCTTGGTGCCTCAGTGTCGTTATCCAGAAAGTTCAGAAACTATAACATCCACCAGAAATGATATATAAAATAATGTATGGAAAACACTTTGAGCTGTGTCTGTTCAACTATCTTCATTTTGCAAACAAAGCGACTGAATTTCAGAACATTTAAGGGACTTCTCCAAAGGTGCACAACTAACAAATGATGGGGCTAGATGTGAGTCCAAAACTTCTACCTCCCAAGTACTGTGGACAGACTGAAACATTTTAAAAGTATTTATGCAATTGAGCATATTTAACACCTGAACTAAAGGAGATCAGTCCTGGGTGTTCATTGGAAGGACTGATGCTGGAGCTGAAACTCCAGTACTTTGGCCACCTCATGTGAAGAGTTGACCTATTGGAAAAGACCCTGATGCTGGGAGGGATTGGGGGCAGGAGGAGAAGGGGACGACAGAGGATGAGATGGCTGGATGGCATCACCGACTCGATGGGCATGAGTTTGAGTAAACTCTGGGAGCTGGTGATGGACAGGGAGGCCTGGCGTGCTGCGATTCATGGGGTCGCAAAGAGTTGGACACGACTGAGTGACTGAACTGAACTGAACTGAACTGAACACCTCAACTAGACATTGGCCACAAAGTATTGTATTATTATGATATCATTTTTTCTAATAATATACATAGATATATGTGAAAAATACTAAAAGAATGCAAATAGAAATGCAACTATTGGGTGTATGGAATGGGGAATTTGAGAATTATAAACAATTCTGTTTTCTTTGTGTTTGCTGTTTGCCCTGCTATTAGAATGCAGCAGGTATGGTCCATATAACTAGAAAAAAAGTTATTTAAAAAGCAAAACAACAATAAAAACATCAGTTATTAAATAAAATTAACAAATTAAATTAGATAAAATTAAATTAAATTAAATAAAAGTAACATATCTCTTGAATGTGTGATTATACAAAATTCTTATCTTATTTGCACTGTTTTACATTTTCCAGACGATTCTAGTTTAGACTCTCATTGAGCTTTCATAGAACCTTGTACATATGCCAACGCCCTGTCTGCCACACTCAAATTCTCTTTTAGGTGTCAGTTTCCTTACATGTCTGTACACAAGTTGTCCATCTCTATCTGCAGTTGATTGGTTTTCAGGGCCCTTGTGGATACCCAAATCCAGGGATATTCAAGTCCATTATATATAATGGCTTAGTATTTGCATATAGCCTATGCATATTTTCCCATATACTTTAAATCATCTCTAAATTATTTATAATGTCTATATGTGTGCTCAGTCATGTCTGACTCTTTGGGGCCCTGTGGACTGTAGCCTACCAAGCTCCTCTGTCCATGGAATTTTCCTGGCAAGAATGATGGAGTGGCCTGGGGATCTTCCTGACCCAGGAATTGAACTCACGTCTCTGGCATCTCCTGCATGGGCAGGTGGATTCTTTACCAGTAGTGTCACCAGTAGGAGATGCAAGACTTGTGTGTTCCATCCCTGGGTCAGGAAGATCCCCTGGAGTAGGAAGTGGCAACCCGCTTCAGTATTCTTTCCTGGAAAACTCCATGGACAGAGGAGCCTGGCGGGCTACAGTCTATGGGGTTACAAAGAGTCGGACATGACTGAGCATACACTCGCCTGCTAGATTACTTATAATCTCTAATACAATATAAATGCTATGGAAATAGTTGCCAGTGTATTACTTTTGCTTTTTCCTTCTTGGAACTTTTTGGAATTTATTTTTTCCTTTTAAATATTTTCAATCTGAGGTTGGTTGAATCCACGGATGTAGAACCCACAGACTCAGAAGGCTGAGTATACTATTTCTATCCTAGTTACCTCATATGGTTGCATTTTGACAATGTCTGATGAATAACATATCCTTGAGGATTCTGACTCTGGAAATAGTACTCCTAAGGACCACCCTGATTCCAAAATTACTAAGATGATTTGCAAAATCTCCTTCTCTGTACTGATGAATGATTGTTCCATATTTCTGTATTCTATTTCTAACCAAGACTTTTCATATCTTCAGTTATTTTTCCTTTTATATTAAAACATTTATGAAGCACATTCAGCATTCATATTTCACACTCAAGTAAGTATTCTTCTTTATCAAGAAAATTTTAATAACCATCCCCTGAAAAACATCCCAAGGAAATTCTACCATACCTTCCGGGGACATTTCATATCTTTAGTGGTTTTCATGGACACTTTTATTACTTGTTAAAATAGTTTATAACTGAAGTTTCAAGGCTTCTCTCAGAAACTTTTGAGTCTGTTTCCTTAGCAAAATTGTAAATGGAGAGTTTAAAAGACAATGAAATTACATAAACTACAGGACAGCCTCTCCATGTGCCATGCATAGCACACCCACACCTGCCAACTTCTCTGAGTGTGGTTTTGGTTATTGCAGAGGCTAACACAACCTAGCGTCCTTTATCACAGACTCTATCTATGGAGTACCTCAAAGTAGGATATGCTAGTGTCCATAAGATCAAATTGTAAGTGTGAAGTTGAGTGGTATTGAACAGCGCCTCAGAGAAGGTATCAGTGAGAAATTCTGTTACCAGAGTCAGCTTCTGACTGACAGAACTCGGCATCTGAGCTGCCTTAGGCTCTAGGCTGACTGGCTTAGAGAGGACACCATAGGGAATAGACAAACGGTGGCCCCGGTGGACCCTTACCCTCCATATTCTTCTTTTTTTTTTTTTCATATTCTTCTTTTATTTGATCATATATTCCGCTAGATAATCATCAGCTTAAGAAGTGAGAACATAGTGAAGTAAATAAAACATCACAGTTTTAACTTTGGAAAAATTACCTAGGCTTTCTGGGCCTCAGTTATAATAATAATAAAGAGCATAATAGCAGCAACTAACATTTACTGAGGATTCACTCTGTGTCAGGTACTATTCTAAGCTCTTGGCATATATTAATTCCTTTCATATAATACTTTCCTTACACAGTTTGTTGTCAGAATTAAGGGAGTACCCAAGCAAAGTTCTTAGCATAGGCCCTAACCAATAATGCTAAAATGAGTTCTCCAAAAAAGCTGGCTATTTTGTTTAATAATAATAATAACTTTTTCCTACTCCAAATAAAACTCTAAGAGGCTTTTTAAACTTTCAGTTAGATGGTGTCTCAACTCTTTGTAATATCTCAGCATTACCTACAACCTAACTAGTGCCTGACACACATTGAGTGATCAACAAATATTTATTAAAGAAAGACTATCCTACATTGTATGAATGTTCTTATAAGTACATTCCTCAGGAAAGAAAGTACATAGTTTTCTTCAGATTCTTAAGATATTTCATGATCTAAATAATAAGGCACCACTACTTTTAAAAAAAAGAAAAAGAATTTTGTCACTGTGTAATAAAGTCTTAATAAGAATAACAAGGAAGCAGAGAGGGAAGATTTGTGCGGGGCTGGCTCCCTATCCTCATTTGGAAATTCTCTGTAATGCCAGCCTCTGTGTTGGTAGCCCAGGATGGTTCACTCTCCCCACCTGCAAATTCCTATTTGACCTCTGGGATCATTTACAAAAGACTGTGAGATTACTGGCTATATGTTTAGCCTTGAATGGATGATTCAATGTTAAACAATTTCATTCTGGTTTTGTAGGAATCACAGAATGTCAGCACTGGAAAGAACTTCAGACATCATCTATTTTGAGGTTTTCAAATTTGTAGCAGATGGGTTACTACTCGCCTACTTGCATGCATGCAAGACATCTCTAATTGGGGACAGCAATCTTTGCATCTGTGTTATTTAAATCCTTTTTAATATACTATTATTCTATGTAGCCATTAACAATTGACTGAAATTAGCACCACGAGAAAACCAGTTTTCCATCCATATCATGAGTCTAACATCTTCCTATCACAGCTGGGAAAATTGAGAAGATGACATTTAATACATCTGTGGGTTAGAGGTGATCACCTTGAAGTGAGTGATATGAGGTTTTGAGATAGCAAGGGTTGTGACCACAAACTACAATCATTTGAGTACCAAATATCATCTTTGCCTCTGCTGTTATCTCCTTTCCTCATCTTTCATAGAATAAAGACTGAAACTCTCTTAAAAGATCATTTACCTATTTCCCACATATTCTTGGTGGTTAAAAGCAGAGTCTTGGATGATGAAAAGAAATAAAAAATGATTGTATGAAGTATTGTTCCATATTTTGTTCATTTTTATTTTAAACAATGAAATAGTTATGCAAAGCCACAGGCCTCAAGTTACTCTATCTCAGCATCCTTGAAAAAGGCCCTGTGGGAAAATCCCATATTTAAATCTAGGAGACTTGGAGCTGTTGGCACTAATGGAGGATTGGTCACTTTCTGAACCTCAGTTTCCCCTATTGTCATAGGAGGATATTGGACACTTCAGAGGAATAGAAAACTGGATTCCTCATGCATGGGAGAGAAAGAATGACTCCCTGTTGAAAAGGAGATTATGAATACTTATTTCTAGTGTGTGTGTGTGCCCACATGTGTGTGTTTGTGTGTGTACATGTGTGCAGATATGCACATATTTAAGGTGAGGATGAAGACTTGGCTGGGGAACTATATGAAATAAAGTGCATTTCCACTTTTAAAATTATTAATGAAATAATGTAGAACTGTCTTCAAAATTATCAAACATTGCTGTAGTTCCTACAACTTAGAATGGAGCTCTCCCTCTGCATTCCAAGGGTGGATAAGCTCTGAGCCTCACCATAAACTTTTTTTCAGTTAATTCTATGCAAAAACGCTAGTGAAAATTGGAGTTTTAGGCAGACCAGCAGAGATGGAGTTTTGACACAGTCTAGATTTTTTGTTTCCTTTTGAGGATGGTAAAGGTGGCCAGGGAAGGGAGGATTGCTAAATATGCAGCGATCCTCTGCCTTCTTTATCATATACTCTAAGTAAACTGGCTTAAATCCCAGCCTTTCTTTCCTTTTGCATTGGCTCCTTTTTGCAGTATGAAAGTTATGAATATAAATTAGGAAATAAGCAAGTATTATATAAGAACATATTTATTGGCTGAATAATAAAACTTAGTTAGGGAGTTATGAGAATTAGAATTCCCTCTACTCAAAGTACAAGTTTTCAATAAGCAAACAGAAGCAAAACCCCCAAATGAGAAAGAATACACTGGTAACCTAAATCACAGGCTTTTGGAGGTGTGTCAAGACGATCTACCTACTTCTTTGTAATGGACTGCAGCGCTGATAACACACTCACACAACCAGAGACATGGCAAATCGGCATATCACAGGAGTTCATGACCACCACAAAGGTTAGGCTTCTTAAATGTGGCTCCTTTAACTTAAACACATCCCCACAGAGGCACCGCAGACATCTTCCTGCAAAAGATGATTTGCATATAGTTTCTAGCCAATACTCTTTAAAAAAACACCCCCAAAATCCAAAAGAAAAAAGAAGACAAAGAAAAACAAAACCTTGAAGACCATGGTTAATAAATAAGAAGTAAAAGGAGAAGAAACAAGCAACTTCCATCCTCTGGCAGGCATGCTGAGTAGCACCTCTGACCTCATCTGAAAAACAGGCGATGTTGACAGCTTTCAGAGCCCAGGAGAGAAGGCTGAAAGGAGCTGTGCAGAAGCTCCCTGGGCAGCTTCACTTAATCTCCAGGATGGGGAATTTTAATCAGTCCTCACTGCATAAACTGTGTCTTTTTAGATGTGGCTGAAACAGGTGTCTCTGCAGAGTTTATAAAGCCCTTCTAGGAAAGGCAGGAGGCATGGCTTTAAATTGTCCTTTCCAGGTGACAAATCAGTAACAATCACATAAATAGTGTACAAAACTAAAACCACTCAACTCTTACTTTTTTTCTTTTTCAGGATCACTTCTGATCATTCTCCAAGTGCAAATCAGGTTATAAAAACTAATAATTATAAGGGGAAAGTTAGCCCTGTGTCTGTCCCCCATCCTCCACCAGGAGGGCTGACTTGATGCCCTCTCCCGGGCAGTTGGCCCCTTCACCTACACTTTAAGATAATCGTTCTTCAGCCGACCTAGTCGGGTCCCATGGCTCCTGATGGTGAGGGCCAGCAGCTCATATTTGTCCCTGAGCCCCACGGAGATGTCCAGCGTTTCCTTCAGCAGGGACCTGGTGTGGACCAGCATCCCCAAGAAGTCCTCGTTGAGCCTGCTCTCTTGCCGGCTGTCCTGCTCCTGGCCCTGCTTGAACTTGCTTTCCAGCTCAGTGAGGGACTTGTCCGAATTGGAGTAGGCATCCCCGATCTGGTGGGACTCCCGCCGCAGGTACTTGCCATAGCTCTCCTCCCCGTCAAGGTCGTAGGAGATGCTCTTACTGATGCCCTCCAGCACGCGCCCCGCGTCCTCCACCTGGCGGCCCAGCACGGTGAATTCCTCCCGCAGGGTGAGGCTTAGCAGAGTGCTGGCCGGGCTCCCCTCCCCCTGGGAGCAACGCCGGTGGTCACTCACCCTGAAGAGCAGCTGGCATTTCTCGGGGTCGTCGTTCTCCTCGTAGTCCCCGTCCGGCACAAAGTAGTGATGCAGGGTCCCATTGGACATCTCTGGGTAGAGAGGACCGTCGAAATAGCCCTGACACAGGTGGCACAGAAAACCCATCCAGAGAAGCTTCAGGAACACCATCCTGGATATTCAGGATGACCGGGGACCCCTGGAGAAGACTTTTCGCCCAGGCGCAAGGAAGAGGAGGGGGGTCCCCTTAGGAGTCACTGCCTCCCTGCGACGGCGTCAGCCTCAGTCCCAGTCGCCTTGCTGCACCCTGACCCCCCTCCCCAGCTGGCTTCATGTGGCTGCGGCGCAGAGCCTGGGTAGCGAACCCCGCAGCCAGCAGCCCAGGATGCGCCCTCGCTCTGAGCTCCTGCGCTCGCTCGGTGGTTGGAACTCAGCCGGCTGTTTCCTGGCGGGATGCCGGCACGATGGGGAACCCCTCCTCCAGGGTTCTGGCTGGATGCTGGCTGGCTCCGTTGCCCCAGTCTGGCTCTCCCAGGTCCCTCTTGCTCCTTGGGAAATGAAGCCTGTAGCTGGAGAGAAAGGCTCTTGCCCTGTGATACGATTTCGACTCCTGGACTGGGTGGGAATGCGGAGATTTTCCTTTGGCTAATGATATCCTGAGGATCTTTCTGCTCTCAAATTACAGCTGGTTTCGTCACTTGGAAGCCAGGGAACAAGTTTGGAAAGAAACCTCTCACCAGGTCTCTGCTATTAAAGGTACAGGGTCTCTTTTTGAGGATTGGTAGGGAGACCCTGGAAAACAGAATTTAAACTGAAGGAACAAATGGGAAGAGGATAAATTGAATTCCCATAACAGAAAGGCTGTTTAACTATTAACTATTGGGAGGAAGGGTAATTACCCTGGAGAAATGCCACTTCACAATTTTAAATAAGTGTCTGTTAGATTGGATTCTGTGAGTATATCTATTTTTATCACCAACAAGTTTATGACTTTGAAGACAGATTTGCAGTGTATGAAATGGCAGTTTTGTTTGGAAATGGTTAGTTAATTAAAATGTGCAATAACAATACTTTGGAAGAAACAAGAATACAGAAAACTGACTAATGTATGGTTGCTAGTATGTATAGGAACAAAAGCTGAGAAATGGACTTTTGCCAGTTTAGCCAGTCAGTGGACAACTGAGATAATTATTTAATTTCATGAAAGCCCATCCTTGCTAAGTTCCTTCATTGCATCTTTAACCTAACACCTTTACAGCTATTGCCTCATTTGGGACACTTAAAAAGTTTTTGAAGACTAGGGGACTGGTACTGTTATCCTCGTTTTCTGTATGGAGAACCCAAGGGATAGAAGGTTAAACAAATTATTTATTGTCACAAAGATTACTGTTGAACCAGGAAGCACTCAGTATGTCACTGCATCTTTTAATTTAATTTAAGGGGGAAAAAAGTGTTTGTTTCACCCAGCCATTTTAGTTTTTGATGTATGAATTGCTTAGCAAATTGCCATCCTTAAGGACATCTCATTTGTTCATCACACATTTATTGAACATTTATCATATGCCAGAATCTATTTTAGGTACTATAGAAAGAGCAGTGAGCAAAAATAAAGAGAAATCCTTGCCTTCCTGGTGCCCTAGATTCTGGAACACAGAAAGAAGATTAACGTAAATAAATAAGAGAGATTATATGTTGAACAGGGTTGTGAAGGAAAAGACAGGGAAAGAGTAGGCAGACAGGCAGCATCCTGTTTCTATGGTTATGTCCTCTTTCTGCCTTGAAATGTAACTGAAACACTCATGTGATTTGCCTGTGTTTATACTTATCTTCCTCTCAAAGTCATAACGCACGGGTATCACTACCACAAAGCCCTTCTCCTGCCATCACGTTCAGTGACCTAAACCACCCTGGCTACACAATGAGAAGTCTGGTTAAGTAACTGGATATTTATCCATGTGATGTCATATGCATAGATTATGAGGAGCATGTTGACCGCACATTTTAATTTTTATCCAGATATCTGGCATCATGAAAACAGAGACCAAATGAGTTTCCTCAGTGTTTATGCTAACTAAAGACTATGACTTATTTTCAGTGTGTTTCAGCAGAGAACGCCAACCATCTCCAGTTGAGAGACTGGACTCTTGGACTCAAGAGCCATATTGCTTAATTCCATTTCCCTTGGCACATGGACAAATGACAGCAGATGGATTCAAATGGATTCTTGGCTTGGCCAAGAAAAGGAAGAGGAATTTACTCTGATTCACTCCACTTCTTGCACAATCTCTTCCCTGACTTACTAACCTGTTCAACTAAACAAACCTATTTTAAGCACTTACTATACTTGTCCCCTACTATGTGCACAGATACACAAGGTCTGCAATAAAAAGTTCACATGTATACACCCAGTGTTTTGCTTTTTCCTGCAGTTTCTTCATTTAAAAGACAAACCCCATGTCACAAAGTTGGAAGGAATCTTTTCGGTGCAAGTAGCTGAAAGTCCAATTTAATCAGACTAAAGGCAAAAGGAATTCCTTGACTTGAAACTCTAAGCTTCGGTTCGTTCAGTTCAGTCGCTCAGTCGTGTCTGACTCTTGCGACCCTGTGGACCGCAGCACACCAGGCCTTCTGTGCATCACCAATTCCCTGACTTTACGCAAACTCATGTCCATTCAGTTGGTGATGCCATCCAACCATCTCGTCCTCTGTCATCCCCTTCCCCTCCTGCCTTCAGTATTTCCCAGAATCAGGGTGTTTTCAAATGAGTCAGCTCTTCACATCAGGTGGCCAAAGTATTGGAGTTTCAGCTTCAGCATCAGTCCTTCCAGTGAACACCCAGGACTGATCTCCTTTAGGATGGACTGGTTGGATCTCCTTGCAGTCCAAGGGACTCTCAAGAGTCTTCTCCAACACCACAGTTCAAAAGCATCATTTCTTCGGCACTCAGCTCTCTTTATAGTCCAACTCTCGTATCCATACATGACTGCTGAAAAAACCATAGCCTTGACTAGACAGACCTTTGCTGGCAAGGTAATGCCTCTGCTTTTTAATATGCTGTCTAGGTTGATCATAACTTTCCTTCCAAGGAGTAAGCATCTTTTAATTTGATGGCTGTGGTCACCAACTGCAGTGATTTTGGAGCCCCCCCAAAATAAAGTCAGCCACTGTTTCTACTGTTTCCCCATCTATTTGCCACGACGTGATGGGACCAGATGCCATGATCTTAGTTTCCTGAATGTTGAGCTTTAAGCCAACTTTTTCACTCTCCTCTTTCATTTTCATCAAGAGGCACTTTAGTTCTTCACTTTCTGCCATCAGGGTGGTGTCATCTGCATATCTGAGATTGTTGATATTTCTCCCAGCAATCTTGATTCCAGCTGTGCTTCAGCTAACCCAGCGTTTCTCATGATGTACTCTGCATATAAGTTAAATAAGCAGGGTGACAATATACAGCCTTGACGTACTCCTTTTCCTATTTGGAACCAGTCTGTTGTTCCATGTCCAGTTCTAACTGTTGCTTCCTGACCTGCACACAGGTTTCTCAAAAGGCAGGTCAGGCGATCTGCTATTCCCATCTCTTTCAGAATTTTCCACAGTTTATTGCGATCCACACAGTCAAAGGTTTTGGCATAGTCAATAAAGCAGAAATAGATGTTTTTCTGGAACTCTCTTGCTTTTTTGATGATCCAGCGGATGTTGACAATTTGATCTCTGGTTCCTCTGCCTTTTCTAAATCCAGCTTGAACATCTGGAATTTAATGGTTCATGTATTGCTGAAGCCTGGCTTGGAGAATTTTGAGCATTACTTTACTAGTGTATGAGATGAACACAATTGTGCAGTAGTTTGAGCATTCTTTGCCATTGCCTTTCTTTGGGACTGGAATGAAAACTGACCTTTTTCAGTCCTGTGGCCACTGATGAGTTTTCCAAATTTGCTGACATATTGAGTGCAGCACTTTTACAGCATCAGCTTTTAAGATTTGAAATAGATCAACTGGAATTCTATTGCCTCCACTAGTTTTGTTCATAGTGATGCTTCCTAAGGCCCACTTGACTTCACATTCCAGGATGTCTGGCTCTAGGTGAGTGATCACACCATCATGATTGTCTGGGTTGTAAAGATCTTTTTTGTACAGTTCTTCTGTGTATTCTTGCCACCTCTTCTTAATATTTTCTGTTTCTGTTACATACATACCATTTCTGTCCTTTATTGAGCCTATCTTTGCATGAAATGTTCCCTTGGTATCTCTAATTTTCTTGAAGATATCTCTAGTCTTTCCCCTTCTATTGTTTTCCTCTATTTCTTTGCATTGGTCACTGAGAAAGGCTTTCTTATCTTTCCTGACTATTCTTTGAAACTCTGTATTCAAATGGGAATATCTTTCCTTTTCTCCTTTGCTTTTCGCTTCTCTTCTTTTCACAGCTATTTGTGAGGCCTCCTCAGACAATCATTTTGCTTTTTTGCATTTCTTTTCCGTGGGGATGGTCTTGATCCCTGTCTCCTGTACAATGTCCCGAACCTCCACCCATAGTTCATCAGGCACTCTGTCTTTCAGATCTAGTCCCTTAAATCTATTTCTCACTTCCACTGTATAGTCATAAGGGATTTGATTTAGGTCATACCTGAATGGCCTAGTGGTTTTCCCTACTTTCTTCAGTTTAAGTCTGAATTTGGCAATAAGGAGTCCATGATCTGAACCACAGTCAGCTCCCGGTCTTGTTTTTGCTGACTGTATAGAGCTTCTCCATCTTTGGTTGCAAAGAATACAATCAATCTGATTTCAGTGTTGGCCATTTGGTGATGTCCATGTGTAGAGTCTTCTCTTGTGTTGTTGGAAGAGGGTGCTTGTTATGACCAGTGCATTCTCTTGGTAAAACTCTATTAGCCTTTGCCCTGCTTCATTCCGTACTCCAAGGCCAAATTTGCCTGTTACTTCAGGTGTTTCTTGACTTCCTACTTTTGCATTCCAGTCCCCTATAATGAAAAGGACATCTTTTTTGGGTGTTAGTTCTAAAAGGTCTTGTAGGTCTTCATAGAACCATTCAACTTCAGCTTCTTCAGCATTACTGGTTGGGGCACAGACTTGGATCATTGTGATATTGAACGGTTTGCCTTGGAAATGAACTGAGATCATTCTGTTATTTTTGAGATTGCATCCAAGTACTGCATTTTGGACTCTTTTGTTGACTATGATGGCTACTCCATTTCTTCTAAGGGATTCTTGCCCACAGTAGTAGATATAATGGTCATCTGAATTAAATTCACCCATTCCAGTCCATTTTAGTTCACTGATTCCTAAAATGTCGACGTTCCCTCTTGCCATCTCCTGTTTGACCACTTTCAATTTGCCTTGATTCATGGACCTAACATTCCAGGTTCCTCTGCAACATTGTTCTTTATAGCATCAGACCTTGCTTCTATCACCAGTGACATTCTTTTTAACGTAGGTCTGTCCAGAATCTAGTTTTTCTCTCACCGTGTTTTAGTTCTACTTCCTCGGTTTATATTCATTCTCGAGCAGTCTCTTTAATTTGTGGTTCCAACATGGCTACCAGCGTCTTCTGGGGTTACAGACTTCTTTGTTCATATCTAGTAGGAATGGCAGATTAGATTTCCTGGTAGCTCAAATGCAGGTCCTTCAGATCAACCTCAGATTCTATTGTTGACCTGATATAGATCTTTAATCCATTCTTGAATGAGGCTGATCATAGTCAGAGGTTTGGGATAAGCCACTGGGCTTAAGACAATTAGGAGCCAATTCTATGGCTGAAGGTAAGGTACCAGGCAAAGGATATGGCTGGGAAATTGGCACTTGCTTAGGAAGGGGGCAGCATGAGAATAGATTCTGGTCAAGTATCTGCAAATATTCCCCCTTCCTCTGCTTTTGTCTTCAGTACCCACTTCTGAAAGACACTGGCACCCCATTGCAGTGATGTGCTGGTAAGTGCTTAACAACTGGCTTGAGGGGAGAAAGGAGACCCCTTTCTACCATTTGCTGATTTCAGTGGGGCAAATACTCTCACCATATCCAATGCCACCGAATGCAGATTTAGGAAGATGTACAATGAAACATCATTGTATAGTATTCTTATCGTCCGCATACATTAGACACAGATAACCACAAAGGCACAGAATGTAGTCAAATAATCAAGAAATGATGAGTCCTACTTATGCATTCCCTTTATTTTAGTATAATTCATTTAGTTGTAAGTTTAAATAATAAATTTTAATAAAGACAATCGATGTTTAACAACTGACTTGCAAAATTTCTGAAAACCTAACAATTAGCTCTCATGAGCCAGTGCTAGCCAGCGACAGCCCACTGCAACTTTTTGCATTAAACTCTTTTTTTTTTTTTTTAAGCATTTGTTTACACAATCTTTGTTTATGCACAGTTCCATCCTGGACTGCTCTTCTAGGTTCAGAGCTAAGGTGGGCTTCTGAGAATAGGTCTAAAATAAATGGAGCCAGAGGAAACATCTAAACACAGACATGCCATGCAGAGGATTTTGGAGAGTAAAATCAAGAAGCACTATCTGCTGAAAGGGACAGTGATTGAGTTTAAGACTGAAAATTAGAGACAAAGTTGAAGGACAGGAACTGTGTAAATTCAAGAATAAAGGAGGACCTCTGTGACCCAGAGGATCTGATAACTCAGATGGTAAAGAATCTGCCTGCAATGCGGGAGACCTGGGTCCTATCTCTGGGTCAATTTTTTGGGGAAAATTCCCCCAAAGAAGGAAATGGCTACCCACTCTAGTATTCTTGTCTGGAGAAGGCCATGGACAGAGGAGCCTGGCAGGCTACAGTCCATAGGGTCACAGCAACTAACACTTTCACTTTCTGGGACAGGGACCAGAGTCATGTAGATGTCATGTAGACAAGCACTGCTTTCCAATACCAGCTACTTATAA
Source organism: Cervus canadensis (assembly GCF_019320065.1). Lineage (NCBI taxonomy): Eukaryota > Metazoa > Chordata > Mammalia > Artiodactyla > Cervidae > Cervus > Cervus canadensis. The sequence goes on along the minus strand of NC_057396.1, from coordinate 52,719,914 downwards.
GCAATTCTTGTTATGCAGTGCCAGCTAAGTAGGCTAACTTAAAATTTGCTTATCCTTTATTCTTTTCAGTGCATTTTAAAATCGTGTTCCTTTGGTATAGTCCCCACTCCAGAGAGAGTTACTGAGACCAGGAATTCAGGTTGTCACCATGAGCCTAAACATTTGTAAGATTTCCTAAGCTCTGTGATTTCCCTTTGACAGTTTTTTTTTTTTTTTTTTGGTGTGATCCTCTGACTGTTTCTAATTATGATAGTGGTAGAACTTTTATAGAAAACAGGCTTCTGTGCACTAAATATAAGAAAGGTTTGGGAGATTAGGTTCCACTATATAGTCTTTTAGACTATATTTGGATTGCAACCCACAAGGAGCCTCTGGGGAGTGGAGGCTCCAACGCCCTCCCAAAACTGTCAAGAAAAGAAAGAGAAAGTGAGTCATTCAGTCTTGTCCAACTCTTTGCAACTCCATGGACTGTAACCCGCCAGGCTATTCTGTCCATGGAATCCTCCAGGCAAGAATACTGGAGTGGATTGTCATTCCCTTCTTCAGGGGATCCAAAACTGTCAGGCTAAAGACAAATGAATAAATAAAGACAAAGGAAAGACAAACGAATAAAGGGAGTTAGTCTGGACCAGAATGGGGGTCTTGGAGTGGTAGAAGAGGAAAAAATGTTGGGGAAGATGAGTAGGACACAGTATTTAACACTTTGGGGATTATGTGATCAATTAACATGTCAGTAGCATTTATTGAGCAGCTATTGTTTACAAAGGGTGGGAAGGAGACAGGAATAGAAATGGATGGGGAAAAAAGAAGAGAGAGAAGAAGGGAAAGAAGGTAGCCAGGAAGGAAGGAAGAAAAGACCCAAAGGGGAAAAGAGGGAAGATAGTGGAATATATTTTGATTTTCTAGTTTACTATTTGTCACATTAACTCAGTAGAGTGGTTATTATTATTTACTATAAGAACATTGGTTAGGGGAGGAGGAGAGTTAATTAGCAATCACAAAAACACAAAGTTCCCACCAAATATATGCAATAAACTAACCTATGCAAACATAAATAGAATGTCTATAAGGAATTGAGTATAGTGTGTAAAGAGAGCGATCAGCTCTCCAATTCTTCTCTATTAGTCAGAATAGTCATGATATGCTGTGGTAACAAACATCACTAAATGCTAATACAGAATTCAAGTCTGCTGCAGGTCAAAGTAACTCAATAATTCTCCTTTATGTGGCAACTCTGCCTCACTATTTACAACATAAGACCTCCTTGGTTAATGTGGCAGGAAAAGAGGGCTCCAGAGAGGCTCATGCTGCACTTAAATGCAGGCTTAGAAGTGACACGTGTCACTCTGTACCTGGCCTACGGCCAGTGACATGGCCCTGCCTTGGTGCAAACAGAAGGGGAGTCTAATTCTTTCATGTGCCCAGAGGGAAAGGAAAAGCAGATGAAGATGAACACTAGGTATCTCTACCACACTTTCCAGAAAAAAAGGCTGTTAGAAACATTCTAGAATTGCTAAACAGGAAATGAGGATGTAGGTTGTGAAATAGGTTCCACAATATTACAACTGTTTCTTCTTTTCAGCTAGGATAGAAAATACACAAGAAAAGGCTATAAGCACTTATTTCATTGTCACTACCAGATACAAGGAGTCGGTATTGTTTTCCACTCATTTCATCCACAAACACAGTCCACACCAATTACAGAGGAAAGAGCTAGGGAGAGTCATAGAGGTGGAGGTAGGAGGGTCTGAAGAGAGGGAGGAAGGTCAAGAGTATGAGGAAGGTTTCCAGGAAGGTATGTGGGGGAAGCATGCTATCAGGTATGTGTGTGTGTGTGTGTGTATGTGTGTGTTAGTCACTCAGTCATGTCCAACTTTTTGTGGCCACATGGACCGTAGCCTTCCAGGCTCTACTGTCCACAGAATTCTCCAGGTCAGAATACTGGAGTGGTTTGCTATTCCCTTCACCAGGGGATCTTCCCAACCCGGGGATTGAACCCGAGTCTCCTGCATTGCAAGTGGATTCTTTACCACTGAGCCACCAGGAAAGCCCATAATATCAAGTAGGAGACCACAGATCAGCTTAGCTGAAGGGGATTCTGGGGAGATAGGCACTCAAAACAATGTACATGTGGCGGGCGGGGGGAGAGGTGAGGGAGGAGGACAGTTAAATCATCAAGGAGGAGATGCAGCATTGAAAGTGAGAGCTAGGGGTTCCAGAGGAGAGCAGAATGCTACAAAAGGCTGCGTCTTGAGCCAGAGGATCAAATAGTGTGATCAATCACCACGCCATGTCAGCTAAGCATGTTATAAGGACTCAGAGTCATTTGGGAGGGATTGTATCCTCCATTGCAGATACCTCGATGGCTTCTCATTGCACTTTGACTAAAATTTGGTTCCCTTAGTTGCATTATCTGATTCTAGCTTCTCAATGTCCATCTCCTGCAACTCCCCACTTTGTTCACTGTGTCCAAGCCATAGGGGCTTCTTACTCAAATTTGCTCTCATCTCAAAGTCTTCACTCATTCTGGTCTCCCCGCCCAGCATCCTCTTACCTAACTGCTTTCCTGGCTCATACCTACTTAGCTCTCATGTCCTGACTATAATGTCATTTCCTCTTAAGTCCCTCCTTGGTTTCCAGATTTTAATTAGTTCCCTTAAAAAGTTCCCTTAGCATTCCCTTTGATACCACCCTGTTCTTTTTCCCTCATGGCACTTTCCATTATTTAAAATTGTACTTTATATATTTATTTATTATAGGTTTGTCACTCCAGCTCAACTTACAGATATAAAGATAGGAGCTATGTTCACTTCTATCTTCCCAGAGCCTGGCACGGTGCCTGAATCATAGGAGGTGCTTAGTGAATATTTTTCAGCAAATTCTAGGCTAAGTTGGTCACTTCCTATTTAGTGTTTGACAAAACGTTTCTGTATGTTTCAGAGGTACTTTTTCTTTGTTCTTTTATAATATGTATTGCATTGTGTTGGGTTATCTGCTAAACTGGTCTATCTCCCCTAATTAACTGTGAGTTCTCAAGGGTAAAGATATGTTTTATTTACCTTTATTGTCTCTGTGATTAGCACAGAGCCAAGTATATAGCAAGGGCCAATATTTGTTAGTTTTATGATAGCTGAACTGTAGAATTTAAGGAATTCTATTATTTAATGATACTCAGATAATAGTCTTATTTGTGCACATGTTTTATCCAGCCAACAGTCAGCCAGTGATGTCTCACACTTAATCTGGATGATCCTGGCAGGAGAGAAGAGAAAGAACCTCATGAATTCCGATGTTCAGAACATTCAGAAGGGAGTATCACTCAGAAGGGTAACTTTTGACCTACTTTTAAGTAAACTATGCAGCAGTCTGTACATGTGATTCTAGAGTGTTCTGGTCTGTAAGCTTCAGAAGCATCAGACCACCCTGCAGGGTAGCTTGTTATTTGCCTAGTAAAGATTTCCACTTTTCTGCTGTTGAAAGCACACGCCTGGATTGTGATCAAGCCAGATTGGGGAAGAATCTGGCCTTGTTTATTTCTCTTCTTAAAGCAGTGCTTTATTTTTTCTTACTTTAATTCCGATGTCTGATAGAATTGCAGATGAGAAAAGGTGAATATGAAAGAGTGACTATATTGGTCTCACTTCAATTCTGCAAGCAATTTATTTAGCAGCCACATGGAAAACAGGGAGGATTAGATGCAGTTCCACACTCTGTGGAGATGGTGGGGAACATGGGGTATGAAGAGTCCACAAATTGTAGTGTACAATGAGGATCGTAAGAGGAGGTTCCACAAAGAAGGTGATGATTTGAGGGAGGTGAAGCTCACATCTGATTGGGAACAGAACAAGTGTCATGGAATTTTTAAGCCAAGAGCTGAGGTTACCGAGGAACAAAGGGGCTGAGTCAGGCCCCTTATTTAAGGCATTCTGCTGTTTCTGGTCTTAATAAAACTTACAAAGGAGCCCACAAAATGGCCAAACAGATGCCCATCAGAAATAAGACTGAGCAGGAAATGGAGGATTGTGGCAGGATTAATATTTGCATTTTTCTGTCTTTTCTTTGTTAGACAAGAGGAATATCTTCCACACTTGGGTTTCTTGATTCTTGGCTGCCTTTTCTTTTTCAAGATCTTGGAGACTTTTAAATTGTCCTGCAGTGAACAAGCCCTTGATTACGCTTTGTCACCAAGTCCAAGTCCAATTTTTAATTCTAAAGAAATGCAGTTGGAAGAGGATAATAGAGGCTATTTTGAAGATGAGTCAAAAATGGGCTTGTCACTATTGCTTTGGGGAGAAGTCTGAAGAGACTTCACAAAGCTGATTTCCAGACCTTAGTTCCAAGCTGGACTTGATTCACTCCACTTCTTATTTTGCAGCTTTGTTTATGCCACCTAGTGAATACCCACCGGAGAAGGCAATGGCACCCCACTCCAGTACTCTTGCCTGGAAGATCCCATGGGCGGAGAAGCCTGGTAGGCTGAGGTCCATGGGGTGGCTGAGAGTCGGGCACAACTGAGCGACTTCACTTTCACTTTTCACTTTCATGCATTGGAGAAGGAAATGGCAACCCACTCCAGTGTTCTTGCCTGGAGAATCCCAGGGACGGGTGAGCCTGGTGGGCTGCCGTCTATGGGGTCGCACAGAGTCGGACACGACTGAAGTGACTTCACTTTCAGCATCACATTAACTCTCACTTTTCCACCTACTCCTTATTGCGTCCTTATCACTGATAAACCCCCGTGATCCCAAGTATCAAACAGATGGAGGGAGAAGAGTTGACTCATCCAGACATTGGTCATATAACAATTCACTTAAATATGCTTATTAGGTATTGAATTAAAAATTTGTATTTCATTTTTTAGGATATTTTTTAAAGTGGGCCACCTTTAAAGTCTTTATTGAATTTGTTACAAAATTATTTCTGCTTTAGTTTTAGTTTTTTGGCCCCGAGGCATGTGGAACCTTAGCTTCCTGACTAGGAATAGAATCCACACCCCTTGCATTGGAAGGTCAAGTATTAACCACTGGGCCATTAGAGAAGTCCCAGTATTAAATCTTAATTTAAGCATGTGTTTGTTTGAAACTGGGATGCTCTTCAATCTGATCATGTTCAGAGTAGGTCTTACCAATTTAATACTGACCATACGTTTTGACTTAGTGGTAAGAGGACTTAGTGGTATAGATTTGACGTGATTCATTAGTGTGATTAAGACTCTTCAACAGAGTTTGCATATCATGTAGCTAACAACTGTTTAGACTGGGCAAACATTTTCATTTACTGATAAACATGTTCTGCAATTTTTTTTTTTTTTTTTTTTACAAATAACTCTTGATTTGTTGGAAATGAGTCTGAGTCACAGTCTATCTTATCTTTAGAATGCTATTGCGGCTCTGAAATGATCAGCAAATAAGAGTAGAAGGGGCTATAAAGGGAAAGTATGATATATTCGGTTACATTAAAAAGTGTATGTAAAAATCATTATAGTAATAAGGGGCTAATATCTAAAACATACAAAGAACTCATACAACTCAATAGCAAAAAAAGTAAACAATCTGATTAATAAATGGGGAGATCTGAATATATACTTGCTAAAGACATACAGATGGTCAACAGGTACACAAAAAGATACTCTGTATCCTTAGTCATCATAGAAATGCAAATCAAAACAACAATGAGATGTCTCACACCTTTTCAAATGGCTATTATCAAAAAGACTGGAAATAACAAATGTTGGGTGAGGGTGGGGAGAAAGGAGAAACTTTTGTGCTGCTGGTGGGAATGTAAATTGATGTAGCCACTGAAGAAAACAGTATAGAGATTCCGCAAAAAGTTAAAAATAGGAATTCCATATAATCCATGATGGGTATTTATCGAAAGAAAACAAAAACATTAATTTGAAAAGATGTATGCACCCATGTGTTCACTGCAGCATTATTTATAGTAGCCAAGATATGGAGACAAACTAAGAGTCCATCAATGGATAAATGAATAAACAAATTGTAATATACAATGGAATATTGTTCAGCTGCAAAAAAGATGAAATTTTGCCACTTACAACAAGGATGGAGTTCAAGGGCATTATACTAAGTGAAATAAGCCAGCAGAGAAAAATATGATCTCTCTTATATATGGAATCTAAAAAAAAATTTTTTAATAAAAAACCTTAAGTTCATAGACACAGAAAATAGATTGGAGGTTGCCAGAGACAGAGGGTGATGGGTGAGAAAAATGAATGAACTGTTGTTGTTGCTTTTGTTTTACATAAAGTGAGTTAAAAATTATTAGTCATAAATAAATTGGGAAACATTTATTTATGACTATAACAATTTTGAAAGTGGGATATTAATGGGTCTGACCTTTCTGCAAAGCAATATGCAGAGATTTAAATTTTTTCATATCCTTAGACCTAGCAATTTTGTTCTTAGAATATATATCAGAAACATAAACAGAAATGCATAGAAAGATTTATTAGCAAAAATGTTCATTGCTACATTGTCCAAGAACAGACACCTAGAAACGATAAAGATGTCTCAAATAGGAAAAGAATGATATACACGGTACACCTGTATGTTGGAGGTTTTTTGCATCTTTCTTTTTAAAGTCTTTATTGAATCTATTTCAATGTTGCTTCTGTTTTATGCTTTGTTTTTTTCTAAGAGGCATGTGGGGTCTTAGCAGGGAAGTCCCAGTTTGTATCTTTTGAAAATTAAATTTAAAGATTTTTTAATAAAATGGGAAACAATCATAATACAATACTATTAATGTATATATGTATTTACATATAATATTGTATCATGATTGCTTCCCATTTTATTAAAATGGTTAATATAGAAAACAGCCACAAAAATAACAACATAAAGCCGAGCTGGTGATATGACAAAAGGTTTAGTTCTATGGATAGATTGTAGGTAATGCTATGTTCTTCTTTAATTTGATGTGCTTTCTTCACATTTTCCACAATAGGAGACAGTATGAATTTGGGGAAGAGAAAGAGAAACAAAGAAAGGTCTGTAGTATACAGAGATATGAAAGTATGAAGAATGTTAGTTGCTCAGTCGTGTCTGACTCTTTGCAACCCCCTGAATCATAGCCCACAAGGCTCCTCTGTCTATGGAATTCTCCAGGCAAGAATACTGGAGTGGGTTGCCATTCCCTTCTCCAGGGGATTTTCCTGACTCAAGGATCTAACCCATGTCTTCTGCTTTGCAGGTAGATTCTTTACTGTCTGAGGCATCAGGGAAGCCCCAGTATAGAGGTATACAGAGGGAGAAAAACATTCTGAAAGCTCTCGCCTCCTGGAGTGCCTCCTGAATTCACATTTTTTAGGCAGAAGTCTTCCCTGATATCCTGATTCTGGGTCTGCAGGCTCTCCCGTGCATTGTCTCCTAAACTGTCTGCAGTCTGGAGCCAGATACCCAAGTCCTGGGGATTCAGGAGACTCTGGCAGATTCATTCTACTGCCAAAATACAACACAGCGTGTTCCATTACAGTGTAGGTTTGAAGTTAAATTCCTACATTCTCATGGATCGGAATTTCTGTCTCCAGTATTAGTGGTTGGACTGGAAAGCAATGTGAGAGGAAATGCAATTCCTATGTGTTGCAGAGTAATGTTTTGTGATGAAAATTCCTCTACACTAGGCTAGATGAAGAGTTTCTAACCAGAAATCTTAAAGTCCAGGAATTAGAGGCAAGCTAAATAATCCAAGACAATTGGATTTTAATTTTTTTCTTTCTCACTTTCAGGTCCCTTAATATTTATTAAGACTGCTACTTTCCAGATTTTGCTTCACACCATCACCTAAATGGAAAAGGTTTCTACTAATACCACGAAGGCAACTTCATAGTCTAATTTGTGTCCTATTATATACAGAAGAAAAATTTAAAGTCCATAGCATTAATTAGATGCCATATATTTTTTCTCTTTCATTTCTTTTAACATAAACAAAGGTTTCCTTCAGCAATGTTTAAACCAAGTTTCAAGATGTGTAGAAAATGTGGTTTTTGTAGAGAAAATGATGGAAAAGTTATAATTTCCTATTTTTAAAGATGAAAAAATAAAAAGCAAGTTTTAATGAAATTTAACAGCAAAATATGTCTTGGTCTTAACACTGATCATGGAAAATACCCTGTAAGTATTTTTTCAATGCTGTGAAGTGAAAATACAAAGTTTGGATTTTAAGAAAGTTTAAAAATAGAGTGTGTACTACTAGGGAGGTCTGTCAAGTAACCGAGTAACTGATGGTGTTCAGAAAGACTATTAACAGTATAAAAATATAGAGAATCCTTTCTCCTTTTTCCTTTCCTGTAAGTAGACTAGTGTCTAATACAAATGGACAGCAAATTATAATTTATGAATAGTGGCAAGACTTGTGACTTATAATAACCCTGTTGTGACAACACAGTATAATAATAGTGTTGACACCGTTTAATATAGAGGGAACACAAAATAAAAATGTTCTCAGTCTTAGATATTTTAGTTAGTATTAAGGATACTGAGCCGCTTTACTGTGGGATGTGTCACTGGGGTCCATGTATGTTTGGATAAGATGAGAACGAGGCTTTCTGCTTAGGATAAGCCATCTTCCTCTTTTCTCCTCCCAAGCTGTTTATTGATAATGGCTTTATCTCAGAAGCAGGGGCCAAGTGGAAAAAGGACAAAATGATCCCAAGAGAAGAAAAATGTTCTGTCAGGAATTACATAAACAAGTTTTAAAAATAACTAAAAGTGATTTGTCATTAAAGGTTTGCTTTCCACTTGTAGAATGATTTTTACAATCTTCAGTTAGAGGAAAACATTTCTTATTTTTAAACCTCTCTGGTCCTCCTTGGCTCAGGTATGGCTGAATTCCAAAGCTGCTTGAAGAGAAGGAAAGGATTAGCTTTGGAATGGTGAATTCACTGTAGTTTATATTTGTGAATGTGGAGATCCAACAGCTGACAGGAAAGAGAAAAAGCAAGCATTCAAATGTTAGGCCTATATGAAACCAAACATCAGGCTATTTGGATACATTTAGACTTTGGATACTTGGCAATGTATAGGCAAAATATTACTATGTTTTCTTCTTACTCTAGATATTTTAATATACCAGGAACCTGGGCTTAAAATCCTAAACATTAAGAGGTTTGTGGGTATTTTAATTTGAAGAAGAAAAACTTTTGATTGAAAAATGCCATCCCAAATAACAAAAACTAGAATGTTATCACAGTATGTAAACTCAAATATTACAGGGAAAAATAAGACACTAAGAAATCATCACATTGATTTGTGCTTCTGCCTAAAATGGCATAACACAATTTGAATGTATCTTTCAACCCGAAAGTAACTAAAACACCAGACATAATGCATTAAAAAACAGTTTCAAGACATCACAGCCTTGGGCAGTGGAGGACAGTGTCCCCTGAGAGAGAGGAAACCAAACATGAGTAGGGAGGGGGACCCAGGTGGGGCTTGAAGTCCAGGGAGGCTAGGTTGGCTGGAGTTCATAGAGCTGAGTCATGGAGAGGATAGAATTGTACAGAGTAGGAGCACAAGAAATATGCAGAGGATCTCCTTGAAGTCTTCAGCTGAGTGTTAGTAAGCACAGGCATGTGAGGAAACTACCAGAAGTGGAGAAAGAACTGCCCAAAGGAATTAGAGAAAACAATCTCCAGAGTTCACACTGGGCTGGAAAGAAGTCTAATTTCATCCAGGCAGAGTAGAAAGCTTCATGTTGAATAGATTACTCAAGAGAATTTTGCCTCAGTAGTGGGGAAATGTTAATCATGTTCTAAATGCCACTCTGTAGGCTAAAGAGCTCACAAACAAACCTGTAAAAATAAAAATTATTTCCAGGTAACACACCCAATCCCACAACTAAACTCCAGAATGTTTATAAGACCATAAAAATATACAACACCCAACAATGTAAAACTCCTCATTAGTTAAAAATTAGCAGGTATACACATTTACCAGGCACTTTTCATCTAGAAAAACAGACCCCATGATGAGGAGGAAAGTCAATCAATCATAACTGACCCAGAAATGACACTAATAATTGAACTAGTAGACAAGGACATGAAAACAGTTATATAACTGCTTTCCATTTATTCAGAAAGCTGGAGGAAAGACTGATGATGTTAAGGAGAGACATGGAAAATATAAATAAGAACCAAACCACCTACAGATATGAAAACTAAAACATTTAAGGTGTAAAATAAATCAGAGTGGATTAAAGGTAGCTAACACATGCAGGGGAAAAAAAAAAAAAGATTAGCAAGCTTGAAGACATAAAAAATGTAAATCTATTTATATATAAATATATAAATATTCAACAGAAATATAAAAGATAAGAAATATATGAAGACAGCATCTCTGAGCTGCGGGATGTCTTGAAGCAGACTGATGAAGATAAAATTACTGTTCCTAGAGGAGAAGAGGTGGAATCAATGAAAACGTATTTGAAGATATAATGGTCAATATTTTTCCAAATTTGATTAAAACTACAAACCTATACATCCCCAAACTCAAGAAACCCAATCATGAATCAAAGTACTTAAAGCTAGTGAGAAAAACGAAATCTGAAAATCAGCTAGAGGAAAAATGACAAATTGTGAACAGAGGAGCAAAGATGTGGGTAGCAACAGATTTCTCCTGGGATAGATAATGTAAACTAGAAGACAGTAGAGCAACATCTTTAAAGTATGCAAAACAAAACAACAAAGCAAAAAACAAGCAAAAGCAAACCTGTCAACCAACAATTCATACCAGCACAAATATCTTTCAAAATAAAGCCATGGAAGAGGCAGCCTGGACAAGGGATCACTCTTATTAGGATGGTATAAGGCTGTGCCTTACAGATGTACCTCATGGTAAATCCTGCTAGATACACTAGATGTTGCTAGAATGAGAGACCAGACATGGTAAGGACACTAAAAGTTGTAGTTAACACAAGATTGACCATTTACCTAGGCATCCTTACTCTCCTTTCATGTGAAAAGTTCTGAGCTTCTTTCTGTCTTCCCGTCTCCAGATGCAACTAGCATACCTACCACCATATCTACTACAGTTCTTTGCAAGTGTGGAATATTTCTTTAAGATGCTCATCATTTTTCTGGCTTCACCCAAGAAAAAATACTCAGAAATTTTCTACTTTTGGGTTTAAGTTCATATTAGTGTTTCTATTATTGTCCCCTATTCCCGCCCAGGGCTCTATTCTTAGAGTGGAAAAGGTACAGGTTTACCACATTCTGCCTAACTCTTTTATTTTCTTTGAGAATTTCCTGCTTGTCTCCTCTAGTCCATAGAAGTTCTATATATTGTCTCTGTAGTAGGAAATTATGGCTAGCTAAGTATTCCAGCAAATCCTTTTTTTTTTTTTTTCAAATGCAGGAACTGAATTGCCAGGAGCCAAATGAAGTTAGCTTGTTTTTATTAGCATCTCTCCCATTGCATCCCTTCACAGATAGCATGTAGGGAACATATACTGCACGTACTCAAATTATCATCCCGTTAGTATTGCAAATATTTCTTCTGTCATATTGCTTATGTTTAACTTTCTGTTATTAGCCAGCTGAGAGTCTGAATAGTAGTGTGTGTGTTGTGCATGTGTGCACAGCCACAATGAGTAACTGAAGGGAAGAAGGGTAACACTCAAGACAAATTTAGATGATTTGTCATTTAAACATTTCTCAAGGGCTGTCTCTGATTATGACATTCAGAACCCTCTCTAGTGCTTCCCGTGGTCTAGAGACTATTATTCATGTTGGGTGATTATAGTCCTGGCAGGAAGTTCACTGGGGAAAAATCTACTGAATCACTTTTTGGACTAAACAGACAAATCAGTCAAAAAAGTTAACCTAAGTGTTAACAGCATGCATTTGAGCCTTACAGAAGTGTTACCAAAAGCGCCCCAGGAGAAAAGTCACAGGGGTTTACCAAACCATATTTAAGATGAAAAAAATAAGTAAATGGCTGAATTTTTAATTTCGTCTAATTGCTTCATCATCATACATATTGTAAATTGGATGCTAATAGTTATAGTACAATTTTGAAAGTGGCTCTTTTTCTATCAATAAGTATTTTGAGAGAAATCTTGCTAATATTATAGAGATACAGCTGTATTGTATTAATAGCAGCTAACCCTTTCCATATTTCATCCATTTCAAGGTGTTATCACCTTTAAGATGGACTATTAATTTGTATACTAAAAGAAAAAATGCTGTCAATTAAACTATAACATAATGCTATCATAGAAGTTTTAAAAAGTTTGATTGAAAGAACCCTTTTAGACTTATATAAACATAGACTTTTATAATTTATCACTTTAGGGAATACATTAAAATGAAAATGTAAGAGAAATTAACTATGTCCTTCCTTTCTCCCTCCCAACCTCCTCCTTTTCTCCATTCTTCCTTTTCGTCTTCATTGATGATATAGCTCTGGAATTTAAATTCAAAAGTAGAAGGAAAATTTTCACAAATTCTTGTTCAATACTGTGTAAAATAAGAATTGGTCTTGTTAGTGTCTCATTTCTTTAAGATTCCTTTACCTCTTCCAGGTATCAATTTCTCCTCTCTTTAATTCTGTTGCTTGGTGTGTGATAGATGATCTCTTTGTAGAAATGCGGGCAAGAAAATGTTAATGGCTTCATTTACTTGTGGGTATCTTACTTTCTTAGGTCCTGTTAAACACATGATTGTTGCTTTGCAAGAAAATACGGAATTTTAGTAATTTCACAACAGTGATATTTGTGTCCGTAATATCAAATGTCTCAATACTCTTTTCCTGTGATCTCAGGCATACATAATCATTTTTGTTTCAATATGAAATCATATAATCTTTTAAAAAACATCTAAAATACCAATCACACTGAGCGCCTATGGAAACAGCTGTGGAAATACATCAATTGAAATGACAAGGATGTGTGTATCTACTGTTGAAATCATGCAAGCACAGAGAATGACACTTACCTCAAAACGCTGCCTGGTCAATGGCGGTTATCAGCTCTCTTGTTTGGGGTTGGTCTCTGTCTATCCATAGTCATACTATTGTTACTGGAACGGGGCCCCTTCCAGACCCTGAGAATCTGCTCTTGTCTACCTCTCAGACAGGAATTGTCTGAGGAGACACATATGCTGACAAAGCAAAAGATTTTATTGGGAAGGAGAGCCCAGGCGGAGAGCAGCAGGGTCGGGGAACCCAGGAGAACAGCTCTGCCATGTGGCTTGCAGTAACAAGTTTTGAGTTCATGGTGTCCCAGCCCGTCATCTTGCTTGTGCTGGTATTTGGTCTGACTCAGGTCCTTCATGGCAGTGCTCACATGTCTCAACCCACATTCTAGCACAAGAGGTTCTGAGAAGTTGGCTGTTACTATGGGCTGATATTTCTTTCTTCCTTTTGACCCGACCTGAATCCTCCCAGTTAGTTTGCTGGTGGCAACACCATGTTTCTTATTGGAATCTCCTGTTGTGAGATAATTCATGCAAGTGATTGTTATGTTCCTGGCCAAGGTGGTCAGTTTCGGTCAACGGTTCCCTAACACTATCAGCTAGCAATGCCTGGAGGCACTCACCTAACTTACCAGACTACTGTACTTGTGGTGAGGCCCTACAGACATTTCATCAACCAGACCCCATGTATGACAGAGAAAGAAAGAGAAAAATAGATTGAACCTGGGGCTCTGCCTTTATTGGGGTCGAGGGTGGTGTGCCTAGGTTTTTGAGGTTTTATTCTTTATTGGTTGAATTTAAAACATAAGAGTGGGACTTAAAGCACAAGAAGGGAAAGCTAGATCAGTCCATCAATTATCTAGGTCGACCAGTTCAGTTCAATTCAGTCGCTCAGTCGTGTCCGACTCTTTGCGACCCCATGAATCACAGCACACCAGGCCTCCCTGTCCATCACAAACTCCCGGAGTTTACTCAAACTCATGCCCATTGAGTCGGTGATGCCATCCAGCCATTTCATCCTCTGTCGTCCCCTTCTCCTCCTGCCCCCAATCCCTCCCAGCATCAGGGTCTTTTCCAATGAGTCAACTCTTCACATGAGGTGGCCAAAGTATTGGAGTTTCAGCTTCAGCATCAGTCCGTTCAACGAACACCCAGGACTGATCTCTTTTAGGATGGACTGGTTGGATCTCCTTGCAATCCAAGGGACTCAAGAGTCTTCTCCAACACCACAGTTCAAAACCATCAATTTTTCAGTGCTCAGCTTTCTTCACAGTCCAACTCTCACATCCATACATGAAATGAAATACCATAGCCTTAACCAGACGGACCTTTGTTGGTCCGTCTCTGCTTTTTAATGTCTCTGCTTTTTAATATGCCAGAAAACTAGGTCGACCAGGACTTTCTAAAAGGGAAACTTCACGGGTGGAGCTGCCTTGGCTGTTTATCTAGCTGTGTAGCTGGCAGTGTGTTTATTCCAGGTGGATGTCTTTGAAATGATTATCTTGGTGATCAGAAGCTTAATGTCAGGCACTCATGTTATAATACACAAAAGCTAACTGTCAGACACATTGACATTTATTATAAAAAATTTCCTAATTTCAAAGATGTTAAAGTGCTATAAAAAAAGTGCATCTTAGAACGAAAATAGTGCAGCATCAATAGCATTTATCATTGGCTAAGTGTTTTATATACTTTATTTAATCCTTATAGCAGTCATAGAAAACAAATATGATTATTTTTCATCTCTACCTTGCAGATGAGGAAATTGAGTCTCAGAAAGGTAAACATGAGGGCTTCCCCGATGACTCAGCAGGTAAAGAATCTGCCTGCAACACAGGCAACGCAGGAGACATGGGTTCGATTCCTGGGTCAGGAAGATCCCCTGGAGGAGGAAATGGCATCCCACTCCAGTATTCTTCCCTGAAAAAAAATCCCTGGCAGGCTACAATCCAAAGAGTCGCAAAGAGTCAGACCCAACTGAGCATGCACACAAAAACAAAAAAATTGCTGAAGGTCATATGGGTAGTAAATTGAGGAGCTGAGATTTTAACACAAATCTCTGTTACAAGTACCCTTCTTACCATGTGCTCACTTTCCTTTGGGGGCTGAAATGAGCGAGTCCCAGGCAGCCTGAAAAATAGTGTGGCTCTCCAAAACCACTTTGACGTGATCTTTGTTTTAAATTATCTGTTTGCTCTCAAAGTAAGCTTGCTTGTATAGTTTAGAATAGGTGTTCACTGTATGTTTAGAGAAAGAATGAGAACTCTTTAAATATGTTCTGAGTATAAAATGCCCATGATATGCCAACATTATGCTATAGGAAAATATAACTTTTCGAGAAAAGTCTAGTAATAGAAGTTTACTTTTGTAAGGATGTACACAAAAATCCAGGTAGCTCTGACACCCCAGGTGTCCAACAGTGTTATCCATTATCAGTATATTAAAATACAGCAAATATCACTCAAAAGCTACTACTTTCAACAAATATAATTGTTTTTGAAATCAAGCTTATCTTGAATGTACTTGTTTCTGTTCGTCTGTTTTATTAAAGGCAAGGAACATCAATTCCCTTGCTCAGAACAGAATGAATCAAGCAAAGGAGAAGGGCTGAGTGAAAAGAAAAGGCATATTTGGACCTCTGGTTCCTTATTGTGAAGATACTAATACAATATTAGGGACTTAAGTACCTACGAGAGGATGTAAAGCAGTTAGCATTGCAATTAGCACAGGCTACCCCGGTGGCTCAGCCGTAAAGGATCTGCCTGCAATGCAGGAGATGCGGAGATGAGGGTTTGATCCCTGGATTGGGAAGATCCCCTGGAGGAGAGAGCTTGGCAACCCGCTCCAGTATTCTTGCCTGGAGAATCCCGTGGACAGAGAAGACTGGCAGGCTACAGCCCATAGAGTCGCAGAGCTAGATGCGACTGAAGTGACTTATCACACACACAAGCTCTCAACAGCATTGACTGTTATTATTATGTAAAAATCTAATAATAGCATTTTTTGGTGAAATTCAGTAAATCTACTAGAATTTTGAAGGAAAAAAGTGACCTATCAACATTTTAATTTTTAAAAAATTATCCCTTGTGCAAAACTTTTGCTCATTAATGATCAAGCATTGGCATCACCTAGTGACTGATATGGAATTTCAGGACCCTTCCTAGACTTACTGAATTAGAATCTGCATTTGATCAAGGTCCTTGGTAACTGGGATGTACATCAATCAGCCTTGGAGAAGCTTGAACTGGGTGAGGGGGGCATGATAGGTGCTCGTGGCTCAACAGATTTATTTTTATTCCTATTCACGCTTCAGGTTCTGACATATTATTGAATTTGCTATCCTATTCAGCTTCTCAGTTTTCCATAATTAATTTTCAGAAAAAAAGAGAACAAACCAAAATAGCAGAATCTAGAATGAAATAAATTGTCATCCATTTCATTCAGTGTCAAGTTCCAACCATGTATCACACAGATGTGTGCTTTGTCTCATTAAATCTATCAAGTCCATGTAACAAGTATCCAAGGTGGGCATTATTTTGTTCGTATTATAGGAATTGAAACTGAGTCTCAGTGAGATTACAACTGTTTTAAAAGGCTACAGAGCCAATAGGTAGAAAAGATAGATTCAAACCCAGGCTTTCTGTTTTTTCTCCAAATTATATGATTTTTCCCCCGATGCATCAGTGCGTCATTACCTCAGTTGCATTACATTTCTGTTCTGTAGGTATTATAATTAACGAAAGAGGTGGCTTTTCCTCCTTTCCAGTAGATTGGAAACGCAGTATTTCTATCTGTCCAAGAGTATCTATCCTGATACATTAGTCCCCTCCCCCTCTTCTTTTTATTGGGTCTTAAAATGGTGCACATTTTGCAATTGAGAATTACTGAGCCAACATATGGTTTCAATTGGACAATCCCAATATATCATTGTGAAAAAAAAGAAGGAAAAAGAAAACACAGACTAACCTTTGTACTTTTGCAAATGTGTTTTAATAAAAATCTATGAAGTGAAAGGTCTTGAGTTAAGTAGAGTTTCATTTATATTTGTTTATTTTTACCTTCGGTGTTGATCACACCTAAAGGCCAGTGAGCTTTAGGACACAGCTCTCATTCAGCTGCTTTTATGATTTCCCTGAAGTTTGGGGCACTATTTACCAGAATTTCAGACTATAGCTTACTGTGTCTGCCTATGGCCAGTGGTGGCTCAGGAGCTGCCCGCTTGAGTTGGAGCTTTGTTCCAGAAAGATCTTAAGGATTTCACACACTACTCTCATTTTACTGAAAGAAAGAGTCACGTCCCTGGGTAATTCTTGCCTCTGAAATGCTTCTAGTTGGGAATCACTGAATTTCAATTAGACTGTGGTTATCCGCACCCAAACCAGTTTGGTAAAATCTGCTGTGATAATTTGGAGGCAGTGGTTGGGGTGGGTTGTGGGAGAATTCTAACTCTTCAGAAAAATTTGGCACGAAGTAGAGGAGTTACTGCATGTGACTACAATGAAAACAATTACTGTCGTAATTTGTGTAGGGATTTCAGTGCTTTTGTGTACACTATTGCATTTCCTCTTCATAATGAATCTTTTGAGGTTGTTGTTCAGTCACTAAGTTATGTCCAACTTTTGCCACCCCATGGACTACAGCACACCACCAGGCTTCCCTGCCCTTCACTATCTCCCAGATTTTGGTCAAACTCATGTCCATTGAGTTAGTGATGCCATCCAACCATCTCATCCTCAGTTGCCCCCTTCTCCTCCTGCCTTCAGTCTTTCCCAGTATCAGGGTCTTTTTCAATGAGTCAGCTCTTCACATCAGGAAGCAAAAGTATTGGAGCTTCAGCTTTAGCATCAGTCCTTCTGATGAATATTTGGGGTAAATATTTATTGTAATTATTCTCAATATACTAATATACAGGTGTGGGCAGTTCAGTTCAGAGCAGTTGTGACTTGCCTGAGTCACAATTGGAAACATGTTATAGACCATACATAACAGTCTTTTTGAGGCTTTGCTTAGCTTTTGTGACATTAAATTTTCCTATTATTTCTTCTTTTTTAGCTGTCACTCTCACTGACCTTCTCATGTTCATTTTCCTCTTATTGACTGGGCCTCCATAAATTGAAGTGCTTTGGGGTATGTTCCTTGAGTGATTTTTCTCTATTTCCTTTGTAGAAGAGCTCATTTATTTGCATGTCATTAAATATCCATATGCCAATGACTCTCAAATTTGAGCAGAAGGAATTTGTCACTTCCATTCCATGGTAGATGAAACTATTGTGAATTCTTAATATTCTTTCTCATACACAGGTTTGAAAATAAAGAAATCCAAAATGATAGTGTTGCATGACAGAAGAAGCCTGGATTCCTGAGTCACCATGGAGGAGATCACAAGAAACCTGTGGGACCCGTGTTAGACTGAGCCATGAAAAGTAAAGCCTAGTGTGAGACTATTGTGTTAAGTCCTTGATATTTCAGGGTTCATTGCTACTACCACATAGTTTGTCTTGAGTAGGGATTGGCAAGCTTTTTCTGTAAAGGGTCAGATAGCAAATACTTTAGACTTTGTTAGCAAGAGATTAAAGATATTATAGGCCCTTAAATCAAGAGGAGACAAATTTCCCTAAATTTCTATTGAGAAATTAAAAAATGCAATAATAATATTATTATATCATATTAGAACCAATATGTTACCTTTTGTAATATAGATCCACTAATGAGAGCGATGGAATTCAAGTTTGAGGGAGGACAATATTTTGCCTAATTGTCAAAGGTAGCCTTTCCTATTAACAAAATCAATTGCAAATTTTCTTCTGTTAATATTGAGCTGTAGTATTATATATAAAAGTATATCTCATCTTTGAAAATGTCTTTTCACAAAAATAGATACTACCAAATACTGATATCAATCTATTTATATATAAATTTCAGTTAAGTTCAGTCACTCAGTCATGTCTGACTCTTTGTGACCCCATGGACTGCAGCATGCCAGGCTTACCTGTCCATCATCAACTCCCAGACTTACTCAAACTCATGTCCATCGAGTTGGTGATGCCATCCAACCATGTCATCCTCTGTTGTCCCCATCTCCTCCTGCCTTCAATCTTTCCCAGCATCAAGGGAAGATATTTATAGAATTCCATTAAATTCTTCTCTTTGTTAGTTGCTTTTCAGCATGTCAATATACTCTAGATCAGGGCCTTCCCAGGAGGCTCAGTGGTTAAGAATCCCCCTGCCAGTGCTGAAGACTTGGGTTTGACCCCTGGGTTCAGAAGATCCCCTGGAAAAGGAAATGGCAACCCACTCCAGTATTCTTGTTTGGGAAATCCCATGGACAGAGGAGCCTGGAGGGCTACAGTCCATGGGATCACAAAAAGAGTTGGATACGACTTAGCAACTAAACAGCAGTGTTGCAGATTAATCTCTTTAAATTGAAGCTTAGGTGGACTTTCTTTGATAGCACAGTTAAATGGATTTTGAAATTTGAACATTTCTTTTGCACTTGCATTGAAAGGCTGTTAAAACTCTATTGTGAACTCTGAAAACACAGCTACTTTTATTTTAACTTTCAACAGCACAGAAGTATGTAAAGTAGATTGACATTACTATAATTCAAACATTATTTGTAATTTAAATAACTACTTGTATATTGAATAAACCTTGTTTTGTCTTATAATTTTGGGTTGAATTCATAAATATTCTCAAGTCCACAGCAAAAAGTAATTTTCAAAGTTGTTCACCATTTGATAATAGTGATTGGGGTTCATTTTGTTGAGAAAAATTCAAATCTTGTTTGTGAGATTCAAAAAACAGCAATAAAATTTTAATAGTGCTAAGTCACTGAACTGCTGTGTGATAGAGTAAATCATAACATTCAGCTGCAATTCACAACTTCAGTTCATAAGTTTTCAGCATCGGTGATGATTAAGTCCATGAGAGCTGTGTGATAGAGTAAATCATAACATTCAGCTGCAATTCACAACTTCAGTTCATAAGTTTTCAGCATCGGTGATGATTAAGTCCATGAGAGCAAGCAAAGCTCACCACTGACTACTGGTATAATATCACAGGATAACTAAAAAATTTCTGGAAATGTCCATTGATGAATAATACAGCAAATAATACAGCAAAGGCTATAAAAACTACACTTCTTACAAACTTTATGTTTGTTCAACTATGAATTTTTCTGTTCCATCCACATTTTCATCACTATTAGTTGTTATGCATCTTAGAAGTTTCCATGACATGTTATATTGAAACATGTTTTCTCAATTTTGAAAGTATTCTTGCCTATAGTTATTTCACACAGATCACTCAGGATTATTCTTCAGTCACTTCAAACTCAGTATTAACTCCTTGAATAAACAACTGAGCAGTATTGGTAACATCTGTTGACTCATTAAGTGCTATGGAAAGACTCATATCATTTGTTTTAAAGTGATTATTGATGTTGATCCCAATGTTCTCAACTTTTTGAGCAACTGTTTTAGCTGAAAGGCTAATAGTCTTAAGCAAGTTTAGTCTAAACATATTTTTTTGGCTGCTAAAATCATGCATTATTTCATTAACTCACCAACTACTGTTTGACTGGCTAACAAATGAGCCACTTAGAAATTTACTTTGGTTGTAACCTTATTTTTATTTGTTTGGAGAAATCTTGCTGTGATGAGATACTCAGTTTTAAACTTTCTAGTAATTTTTCAGACTGTTGCTTTCCTGTGTATTGGGAATATTGTGATAAAAGTTTAATCTGGTAATGTCATCACATATTGTGTTCTATAGCTATAGTCTCATTGCATGAAGAACACAATACTTTGCTATCTAATTCAGTAAGTACATTTCATCATGCCTTAAAAACATACTATTCAAGTCCACTTTTTTCTTTACTTTTATTGACACAATGGGATGCATTAGCAATAAAAATCACATAAAATATAATTGTAAGACAATGCTTGTGACAATGACATGGTGTTGAGTAGTAACTATGCACTATGATTTATAATGCACCAAGCATCAGTGTGAAGAGATTAGTGCCACATATGGTTCCTTTCACAATTGCTTAACCTCATCATTGTAGTGCAAAAGCAACCACAATGTGTAAGTGAATGAATGCAGCTGTGCTCCAAGGCAATTTATCTATGCACCCTGAAACTTATATTTTATGTTTGCATTTCACAAAATATTCCCTCTATTATTGTCAGCCATTTATAAGTATAGAAACTATTTTTAGCTCACAGGCCATACAAAAATAGGAAGCCAGCTAGTATCATAGATTAATAACTTCTTACTTTGACTAACACAGTATCTATAACTAAATTATTGTTTGTACTTCCCAAACCTATTATTTGTCTAACCTCTCCACCTTTATGTATAACATCACTACTCAACTTTCTCAAGGCAAAACTTTATTTCAATTCTTAATTTCTCCCTTTTTTCAAATCTTGACCGTATTTTGTCTTTTACTTTTAATCTGTTTATATTTTTATATTTAAAGTTGATTTCTTGGAAATAGCAGTTATTTTTTTCTTTTTAATCTTATAAACTCTGTCTTCTATTAATAACTGAAGTGATTAGACCATTTATTTTATGAAATTAGTCATGTTGTTGATCATAAATCTATTATATTTGCTTTTTATTTCCTTTCTTTTTTCCCCTTCTGATAAAATTGAGTATTTTATGATTTAATTTTATTTCCATATTTTTTCATTATGTCTCTTTTTAAGTGTTTGCTGTAAGGTTCTCTCTCTCTCTCTCTATATATATATCTTTATAATGATCTACCTTAAAGTAAGGGCTTCCCTGGTGGCTCAGAAGTTAAAGCATCTGCCTCCAATGCAGGAGACCCAGGTTCGATCCCTGGGTCGGGAAGATCCTCTGGAGAAGGAAATGGCAACCCACTTCAGTATTCTTGCCTGGAGAATCCCATGGACGGAGGAGCCTGGTAGGCTACAATCCACGGGGTCACAAAGAGTCGGACACGACTGAACGACTTTACTTCACTTCTTTTTACCTTTAAGTAATGTTATACCACTACATATTTAGAATAGGAACTTTAGCATATGCCATCTAATTCTTTCTTTTTATCCTTTGTCTTATTATTAGCCTACATTTTACTTCTATATATTTCATCTAACCCCAAATATGTTACTACTATTTTTTATTTGGCCATCAATTCTTTTTTAAAGTAATTACAATTTAAAAAATAGTACTTTAATATTTTCTCTCTTTTTGACATTTCTGGAACTCATTTGTTTGTAAATCCAAATATTCATCTGGTATCTTAATTCTTCTATTTGATGAACCTTCTTTAATATTTCTTGCAGTGCAGGTATGTTGGCAGCAAATGCTCTCAACTTTTGTTCATCTGAAAGACATTTTTTTTTAATATAAAATCTTGGCTTGTTATTTCAGTACTGGAAAGATAGTATTCATTTTCTTCTGGCATGCATATCTGCTATAATTTTTTTTTTCCTATAGGCAAGTAATATTTCTTTTTTTATAACCACCCACAACATTTCCTCTCTCTCTTTTTTATCTCTTTAACTCTGATGTAAACAGATGTGTTTGCAAGTATGTGGTATGTGTGTGTGTAATTATCCTGTTATCTGAGTTTCTTGGATCTGCACATTGCTGACTTCCATTAATTTTTGGAAATTTTCAGCTATGTCTCTATGGAGAGACATGTTTTTAACATTCATTTTTTTCTGGGACTCCAATTACACTTATACTAATTGATATAATCCTACAGTTTGGGTGCTCTGTTGTCATTCTTTGTTCACCTGTTCTTTTCTTTTCCCTTCTCTTCCTTACTTCTCTACCATCTCCCTTATTCTTCCTCTTCTGCTCCTTCCTCTCTCTCCTCTTTGTTTCAACTTCAGTAATTTATAATAAAGTTCAAATCCACTGATTCTTTTCTCAACTCTGCCCTATCTTTAGATAAACCTGTCAAAATAATTTTGATGTCTATTATTATGATTTTTATTTCTCTCATTTTATTTTACTCTCTTTTAAAATTTCTTCTGAAATTCCTCATCTATTTGTACATTTTGTATACTTTCTTCACTGTATCTTAAAAATTGCTCATCATTATTTCGATATTTCTGTTTGATGGTTTCCACACAATAGATGTAATAGTTTGCTAGGGTTGCCATAACAAAATCCCACAGACTTGGTGACTTGGTTTAAACAACATATATATATATTTTCACAGTTCTGAAGGCTGGAAATTCAAGACCAAGTCTTCGGTAGGTTTGGTTTCTCTGAGGCCTCTCTTTTCGGCTTACAAATAACCGCCTTCTCCTTGAATCCTCACATGGCATTTTCTCTGTGCATGCACTTCCCTGGTGCCTTTTCATATTCATACAAGGATATCAGTCCTACTGGAATAGAGAGCCATGCTTATGACTGCATTTCACCCCAATTCCCTCTTCAATGGTCCTATATCCAAATGTAGTCACATTAGTGTTTAAGACTTCAACATATGAATGTAGTGACACACAATTCGGCCCATAAGCATGATCAACTCTGAGTCTGGTTCTGTCGATTGCTTTATCTTTTGACAATGAATTCTCTTTCTTAAAAACCTGTTTTCTGTGTCATTATTTCTGCATATAATGTCCAACATTTGATTAAATGTTAGGAAACACTACAGCCTGATGAAAATAATATTTACAGCTGAAAATGGACTTACCTCTTCTTCTGTTAGGCTATTAAGGTGGAGAATTGAGTCAATTTGGTCACAGGTTGAGCTCAGTTTAGATTTTGTTGTTGCTAGAGTCACTTTCAGTGAAGAAGATACTTCAATTTACTTCAAAGGTAGAATATTGTTATTTGTGCTTATTGTGTGTGTGTCTTACAAGTCTGTTGTAGAAAAAACAATGGAATAACAAACACAAGATTTAGGATGGTGATTACCTTATTTAGGGTTTCCTAGGTGGCGCTAGTAAAGAACCTGCGTGGATTTGACCCCTGGGTCGGGAAGACACCCTTGAGGAGGAAATAGAAACCCACTCCAGTATTCTTCTTGCCTGGAGAATTCCAAGGACAGAGGAGCCTGGTGGGCTACAGTCCATAGGGTTGCAAAGAGTTGGACATAACTGAAGCATGTTAGCACACATGTACACATAAACTGTTGATGAGGATTTCAAATTCAGGGATTGCTTGAGATATCATACGATAATGTATGTAACTAATTAAACATGATACTTTGTGAAATCACAGAATAAGTGCACATTATTATTTCTCCACTCTGTGTTTATAAATGTTGTTTATTTTCACTTGACAGTCTGTTCATCCCATCCTCGTTAGCAACCTGCCCCAAATCCGGGTGGCTTTTTTTTTCTGTGCCAGATACAGAAATAAAGATACAGATAAAAGATACAGATCTTTTATCTCTAATGAGAATAAAGTTTCAGGTCATCAAAATTAACCAAAGGGTTTCCTACACTTTTAATTTCCTTATTAAATACAATAATCAAACATTATTAGATACAGCCCTTATTGATTTTAGCCTTTGTTAGGTGTGAGATTGCATACTTTCCCAGCAGAGTAAGTATTCACTAACAGTGAATGAACACAGAGTAGTTTCTGGACTTTATACTGGAGACTCTGTAGGCTTCTGGCCTTCTCTCCATGACCTGTCTCTTCCTAACCCTTTGGAAAGGGTGAAATTTGTGGCCTCGCAAGGCTAACTCACAATGCACATCCTATAGGCAGTTACCTTACCCCTTAACAAAGAAACAAGCCTGTTCCCAAATACATTTGATAAAATGAGCAAACAAATCTAGCATGTAGAGTTATGCACTTTGTAAATGTTAGGGTTTTTTTTTTTTTTGGAGAAAATATGACTACATTCTACACGAAACTCTATAGCTCACTTTGGAGCAACTAGTTTAACAAATATGGTCAATGGCATTAATTTTTTATATCACACACAACAAATCATACACATGATTATGCCAGAAGAATTTCATGGGGCTATTTGTCCTGTGACTACACACATAGTTTTCTACTGTTTACTTATACAACTGATAGGTCAAAATTCATCGTTACCTCTTGTGTTATGTAATTTTAATATATTTTGGAAGATTGAATCACTCTTCTATTTGTTCCTTAAATGTTCTATATGTTTGTAGTATAGATACATGTTTCATCTTTGTGATTCTAGCACACAGAATAGACAATGGCACATTGTTGACAAATCCCCATCTGTCCAGAGAATGAAACAATGCTGGAAATCTGAGGCTTGCAAGTATTTCACTTTAGAAATTGCTCTGTCCCCTATGTGCACAGCTGATTTTAGATCTTGGGCCTTGATCTGGTGTTTTGGGGTCTGCATGTATTTGAACAGAATCCCCAGGGTTACCTCATCCATGTAGTCTCACTAGCCATTGAAACATTCCCAGGAAGAACAGGAAATCTGGCACTGCTTTTGATGACACATTAATGATGTGATGTCTGGTTTCTATTAAAAATCTAAAAGCAAAAGTTTTGAGGCTAGAAACAAAAGTATGGACAATGTCATACATAAGCTTTTATATATTGCTTAATATACTAGATGACCAGACTGGTGGACTCCATTGGACAATGACATAAGAGGCCTAGTCAAGGATGGAATATATGAATACCACAGGAAAACACAGCCTTCTTTCATTATTGTCTTTTTGGATTTTCTGTGGTATAGTCCCAGTGGAGTTAGCTAGAAAGGTGGTAACTATCCATTTCAACACAAAGTAGTTTCCTAGTAGAGTGTCACATATCTCCAGTTAAGAGTTTTAAAGTAAAATAGACCCATTTACTTAAATTGTGCTCACATGTGTGATGCATCCAAATTTGCCACATGTAAGAGGTGTGGCTTGGCCCCCATATAGACTCAGGACTTAGTTGTATTTGTGCTAGGTCCCAAGTATTCCTATATTTTAAAAATGTAAATAAGTATATTATCTAACAAACAGTAAGTACCTACTCTGTGCCAGACTCTGTATAAGGTTTTGGAAAAAGAAATAAAGAAGATTAGTGTTTTGCTCTCAAGGAGAGACAAACAAATAACTTGCAAAAGCAATTCAGTGTAAGAAGAGCTGTGATGGGGGAGGTAGAGTAACATGCAAGTGTGCATGCTCAGTCACTCAGATGTGTCTGACTCTTTGTGACCCCATGGATTGTAGCCCACCAGACTCCTCTGTCCACAGGATTTTTCAGGCAAGAATACAGGAGTGGGTTGCCAAGCCTTCCTCTAGGGGATCTTCTTGATAAGGAGGTTGAAACTGTATCTCCTGCACTGACAAGCAGATCCTTTACCACTGAGCCACCTGGGAAGTCCATGCAATAATAGGACACCTAACCAACTGGGGAAAGAGTAGCAGGTGCCTTTAGGAAGAGGGGATGGTGGTCAGAATCCAGGTGTTCACCACTGGTTTATTCATTATTTCATGGCTCAGGAAGTAGAGATGTTTAACATGAAATATACCACATGGACAATTGTTATTAACTGAAGGTTTGTGTCCTCCCTCAAAAGTACATATGTTGAAATCATATCACCAAAGTGATGTACAAGAGTGGGGTCTTTGGGAGGTAATTAAGTGATGAGGGTGGAGTCCTCATGAGTGGGATTCAGTTCAGTTCAGTTCAGTTCAGTAGCTCAGTCGTGTCCAACTCTTTGCAACCCCATGAACCGCAGTACGCCAGGCCTCCCTGTTCATCACCAACTCCCGGAGTCTACCCAAACTCATGTCCATTGAGTCAGTGATGACATCCAACCATCTCATCCTCTGTTGTCCCCTTCTCCTCCTGCTCTCAATCTTTCCCAGCATCAGGGTCTTTTCAAATGAGTCAGCTCTTCGCATGAGATGGCCAAAGTATTGGAGTTTCAGCTTCAACATCAGTTCTTCCAATGAACACCCATGACTGATCTCCTTTAAGATGGACTGATTGGATCTCCTCGCAGCCCAAGGGACTCTCAAGAGTCTTCTCCAACACCATAGTTCAAAAGCATCAGTTCTTTGGCACTCAGTTTTCTTTATAGTCCAACTCTCACATCCATACATGACCACTGGAAAAACTAGACAGACCTTTGTTGACAAAGTGATGTCTCTGCTTTTTAATATGCTGTCTAGATTGGTCATAACTTTCCTTCCAAGGAGTAAGCATCTTTTAGTTTCATGGCTGCAATCACCATCTGCAGTGATTTTGGAGCCCAGAAAAATAAAGTCAGCCACTGTTTCCACTGTTTCCCCATCTATTTGCCATGAAGTGAGTGGGATAGTGCCTTTATAAAAAAGACCCCACAGCACTCTGTAGCCCTCTTTCAGCCATGTGAGGACACAGTGAGGAGATGGCCATCTATGAACCAGGAAGAGTGCCCTCATCAGACACTGAAGCTTCCAGTGCTTGATCTTAGACTTCTCCACCTCCAGAACTGTGAAAAATAAATACTTTTAGTTTAAGCCACCAAGTCTGTAGTATTAGTTTATAGCAACCCAAACTAAGACCTACTGATGCCACAAGAGAGAGAACAGAGGTGTCATGAGGTCACACATGTAGGAGTATTATGTTTGTCAAGAGGAAAGGAGAAATATTAATATCTATACAATAATATTTAACACTTAGTCCTACCACGTCCCAGGAAGAGTTCTAAGAACTTTACATGAACCATCTCATTTAATTCTATAATAAACCTAAAGAAAAAGTCACTCAGTTGTGTCTGACTCTTTGTGACCTAGTGGGCTATACAGTCCGTGGAATTCTCCAGGCCAGAGTACTGAAGTGGTGGGTAGCCTTTCTCTTCTCCAGGGGATCTTCCCAACCCAGGGATCAAACCCAGTTCTCCCACATTACAGGTGGACTTTTTACCAGCTGAGCCACAAGGGAAGCCAATTAACCCAGAAGATAAATATTATCTTGAGAATGAAAAACTTCTGGAGAAATAGAGGAAAAAGTTGCAGACCAAGTGCTCCATTGTGGAAGACAGAGCAAGGGGTAAAAATTGGAAGAGCTCCAGAGGAATCATCTAAGAAAGTGTCACACCCAGAGCACATATTTCTTGGACTAGAACCCAAGGCGGCATAAAGATATAAAGATGCTGATGTCTTAGAAGAACTAGTTGGAAGGGATGATGCACACAGAAGGGCCAGGTGTGTAGTTAACTTTTTATGAAAGTCTGTTTCAAAATCTGGCACTCAACAGTTTAAGTGGTCTATTCT
Source organism: Cervus canadensis (assembly GCF_019320065.1). Taxonomy (NCBI): domain Eukaryota; kingdom Metazoa; phylum Chordata; class Mammalia; order Artiodactyla; family Cervidae; genus Cervus; species Cervus canadensis. Next base: position 52,691,798 of record NC_057396.1, on the reverse strand, counting down.
CAGATTTTTACTTCCTAAGGAAAACAACTTTTTCTTTCTTATGGATAGAAATAGGTAAAAAATAATCATAATTGCTAATTTTTTAGAGCATTTACTGGGTGCCGGGAACTGTTTCAAGCACTTATCATATGTGATTTCATTTAAGTCAAGTAAAAACTGTATGAAGGATGAGCTATAGTTGATCCCATTTTACAGATGAGAAAACAGATTTAGGGAGGTTAAGGAACTTATCCAAGGTTCACATCTCTTAGTAAGTGATTGAGCTGACAGTGCAACTCTGGCAGGCTGATTCCAGAGCCTACACTCTTCATTCCAAACCTAGGAAAGTGTTAGATTATTACTCAAGACAAAACATTTCAGCTATGGTGGAAAAATCACAGAAGTAAATTGTAGCAAGATGTGTCCTTTCAAAATTAAAATATGGTTTAAGTATTTAGAGTTTTTTCTGCTATGAGGCATCACAGACGTCTGATAAATGTGCACCGTTTCAGGCAGAGATTGGAATCTATACAACAGAAGCTTTGAATCCTCCACTGCGGTTTCCTGCAGCTGTGATTTTTCCATGGATGCAGTTTTGGGTTATCTTGTCACTAGATTCTTGGTGCTAGAGCCTTCAGAATGCTAATATTCCTCTCCATTTTTCTTCATTTCCTGAAGACTTGATGACCTCTGAATCTTCTAAAGTTTTGACCAGTGGTGTGCCCTTTGTTGTGCTAAAATCTTGCTCCTGAGGCTATGTTTCCCTTGTTTCAATTGCCTCCTTCATTTTTCGAAGTCATTTTCAGCCTGAGAGGAAAAAAAAGAACATCTAGTTTTCGGTGATTTTGTTAATTTTTTCATTGGAAGAAATCTGCAAAAATGCTTTTCAAAACTTTTGCAGTGGCAGCAAACAGGCTGGGAGGTGTTTAAATGCAATGGAAAAATAAGACATTCATGAGGAAGGGGTTTTCAGGGAATTTGCACAGAAAAAAAAAAGGTTCAAACTGTTGAAAAGGTAGCTTTGCCTGCCAAAGTGACCATTTGGGTCTATTTACACTGACTCTTCTTTTCCGGGAGCTCAGGCTCCAAAGGTTTTGAGGTGCTGACAGCAGGTAAATGCAGAATAATTAAGGCAGCAGTGTAGAACAAGCAGGGACCAGGGACGTGGGCAAGCCGACCTGGGGTAAGTTTTTGATCTTTACCTCTGCCAGTCCCAGTTTTCTCATCTGTAAATTGACGTTAATGATGGTAATTACCTCGTAGTTGCAGAGAAGATTAAATGAAATGTGTAAAGTTGTTTGGGCTTTCCTGGTAGCTCAGCTGGTAAAGAATTTGCCTGCAATGCAGAAGACCCCAGTTTGATTCCTGGGTCAGGAAGATCCCCTGGAGAAGGGATAGGCTACCCACTCCAGTATTCTTGGGTTCCCTGGTGGCCTAGCTGGTAAAGAATCTGCCTGCAATGTGGGAGACCTGGGTTCGATCCCTGGTTTGGGAAGAGCCCCTGGAGGAGACCATGACAATCCACTCCAGTATTCTTGCCTGGAGAAATCCCCATGGACAGAGGAGCCTGGTGGGCTTCAGTCCATGGGGTCACAAAGAGCTGGACACAACTGAGCACACAAACATAAAGCTCTTTGCAAAGTGCTTGCTGCCGATTAAGAGCTGAATACCAGTAGATATTATACTATTATTATTTATTTTTTAAATATTTTAAAATAAAATATTATTTTAATATTTAATTATTATTTAATTATTATTATTATTATTAATTTTAGCTTTTTGGCTGTGCTGCATGGAAGGTGGGATGTTACTTCCCCAACCAGGAACCAAACCCATGCCCCCTGAAGTCGAAGTGTGGAGTCTTAACTACTGGACCACCAAGGAAGTCCTATATTATTATTATTGTTATATCTTTTTTTATACTGCGTTGACATTAAAATGACAACAGTTAAAATTTCTTTGTGTTGGGATTGACTCTTTCATCATTCAAATGAACTCTCAAAGACTTCAACCTTCATCTTCAGCCCCTACAGGACCTAAGGACCCTGTCTCCTTCTCCCAGAAGCTGCCACAACATGATCATTCCTGCATTATCCATCACTGATGGACACCTCAGTTCTTTGCATGGTAGCTCGCTGTATTGTTGGAAAACACTCTCAGAAAGTCACTGTTCTAAGTACTACTTTCCAGTGATTTCTACCTGTTCACTTGTGTGGCTCCCTAGGGCCACCTTGGGATGGGTCTAGTCCCCTTTCCACATGCGTTCATGTGTGCTAAGTAACTTCAGTCGTGTCCAACTCTTGGCAACCCCATGGACTATAGCCTACCAGGCTCCTCTGTCCATGGGTTTCTCCAGGCAAGAATATTGGAGTGGGTTGCCATGTTCCTCTCCAGGTGATCTTCCTGACTCAGGAAAGATCGAAACTGAGTCTCTTACATTTCCTGCATTGGCAGGCGGGTTCTTTACTGGTCACGCCACCTGGGAAGCCCCCCTTTCCATATGACAGCTCCCCAAATACACAAGGATATGTGGGCAAGTTACTTAACTCCTCTGGATCTCGGTTTATGCCTATGTAAAATGGAAATCACTGTTTCACCCTCAAGGGAATTTCCTGAGGATTAAACATATATGTGTTTGAAAAGAGCTCAGCATACTGTAGGTGCTTAATAAGCCATGGTGCGCCAAACCCAAGCAAAATGCCTCCTCGATGCCATGCATTTCTGGGCCACGTGACTAATGACTTGCGGAAGGTTGCCTGACATCAGCGGCTTTCCTTCAGGTTGCAGAAGAGGAGGTTTGGTCTTCACTGAGCTACACGGCGGCCCTCCGTGGTGGGTACCACGTCTTCCTGGCTCTCCCTCCCATGGTCAGCCGGGCCTGCCGTGATGACTTTCCCTGGTCCCTCGTGTCACTGGTAGTCATGCCACAGCCGTGCCCCGCCTCACCTCTTCCCTCTGTTCCAGGGCCTCCCTGTTGCCCTGGGCTCAGCAGAGCTCGAGGCTCCTCCGTGTGCTTCGGTCCACTCAGCCAGGCTGGCGAGGCTGCTGGTTCCAGACTGCAGAGATGAGCACACAGCCTCTGACAGGCTGGCCCCTCATGTCATGGCTTATGCTGCCAATGTCACTTCTGCTGTTTGGGGTTCTGGCTGCCTCAAGCCAGAGGGACAGTCCTGAGGTGCGGTGGAATCAATATCCCACAGGGCCACTTGAATAGGAACCGGGAGCCATCCCTCCTTCTCACTCTCTGACAGACCGTCTTGGAAAGCAATGTTTTCAAGAAGCTTTCTGGAGAGGCCCCGGGAGACTGAGCTCTTGATGTGCTTGTTACTAACACACTATTAAAATTATTCTCCTTCCGTCCCTGCCCCAGTCCTCTCTCGCTTTCACTCCCATTTTCTGGAATTATGATCTCAGTACTCTTTTGGGACTTAGCATGTAAACTTTTGACTCTGCCTCTGTATTCTTGGGAACCCTGGCAAAGATAGACAAAGTTATTATTATTACTACTTCTACCCCTCCTCTTGTTCACTCAGTTTGATGATAGCTGATTACCAGCTCTCCTACTCACAAAAAGAAGCTTCCTTCTCTGCTTTATGAGTCAGCACCTTCAGGCCAGATTCTCCTCTCTCTCTTTCTTTTTTTATCCCTGCTAGAGAGTTATTCCCTCAGTTCTCATTTCCTGCTTTCAAACCTCATGGATTGGATCTAAGACAATGTTGTAACAGTGCAAATGGCCTGGTATGTCACCTATTGAAGGTTATGTTGGAATTTTCACAGGGGGTTTTCTGAAGAAAAAGAGCTGAGCCTTAACCTGAAATTAGGAGTTAATGACTTTTTCTGTAAAGAATCAGAGGGTCAGTATGCTAGACTTTCCTGGTATGACTGTATAGTCTCTAAAGCAACTATTAAAACCTACAGGTGTAATGAGAAAGAAGTTTTAGCACATATGTAAATGAACTTATGATAAAACTTTATAAAAAATGTGCTCCAATAAACTTTATTTATAAAAAACAGTTTGGGGGTCAGATTTGGCCCAAGGGCTATAGTGCAGACCCTTTCTAAGAATGATGAAATTACAAGAAAACAAGTAAAGCAGAACTGGGTGGAAATAATGGCTGTTTTAATAGCTCTAAATTTCTATTTCTTTAATTTTGATTTAATTCTGAAAAAGCATACTGAGAGGAGGAAAGATAACAAATTCTTATTGAACGCCTCCAGTGAACCAGAGTCTTGGCTGGGGGTTTCCATATGATATAACTCTGATTGTTTTTAGCAATTATTATTATTATTTCAATTTTTGGATAAGATGGGTAAGCTGAGACTTAGAGATAAATGAATCATCTCTTCATAAAAAGCAGTGTCAAAGTTCAATATATACACTCTGTTATACTTAAAAATGATAACCAGCAAGGACCTATTGTACAGCATAAGGAATTCTGTTTAATGTTATGTGGCAGCCTGGATGGGAGAGAGTTTGAGGGAGAATGGATACATGCATATGTATGGCTGAGTCCCTTTGCTATCCACCCGAGACTATCACAACAGTGTTAATTGACTATACTCCAATATAAAATAAAAAGTTTATATTCCAATAAAAAAATAAAAGACTGAGGGAGAAAAGAAAAAGTGCAGTGTCAAGGTTCAAAAACAGGCTCCCTCTAACCCAAGAGCCTGTGTAAAAGTGTTCTAATTAAGTACCTACTTTGTGCAAAGTTCTGCACTTCTAATGCATAAAATATAGAGGGGAATAAGATGGTTCCGTTTGAGTCAGAAGCACAGTAAAACAACAGCAAAATAAAATAAGATAGTCTACTGTCCCAAGAGAAGCAGAGAGCACTAAAGAAGTTAAAGGAGCATACCAGGCAAGTGGGAAGCAGGGAAGCCCCTCCGAGAGGGTGGCAATGAAGTTGAGATTTGAAGAACAAATATGATTTTGAAAGGTAGAGAGAAGAAAGAGAAAGAGGGCTGGTCCAAGCACAGGAAGAATGTGAATAAGACCAGGGAGTCTAGAACAGGAAAAATTAGTGAATGTGGAGGAGATGTAGACCATCAAAGACAAGTCTTGTCTACTTTTTAATTTGGCCAAATGCTTTGCTCAGCCCTAGGCTTAAAGGTCCCCTCTGAGTATGGCTAGCTCTGGGCTGGGTCTGGCCATTACCGGAATGAAGTCAGTTTTATCTAATCTTTTCTTGGATAGATGTCTCATTGAGTACTCAGGATGGAGAAATAGAATTTTGATCAATAGGAATAAAGGGGCATAGAGTGAGAACCGATGAATCAGAGACTGAGTAGATACAGCAAGAGAGGAATACAGAGAATAGGAGCAACACTGGAGAGTCTATGAACATCTGATAAAAGAACAGGAAGTCCAAGGCTCACTATTTTCATATCATTTACCCTCTCTATGTGATGAGTTCTGTAAAGGCAGGGACCTACCTGTCACTTTCAACATGCTATCCTCCGCATTTAGCGCATTGCCTTGCACACAGTATGTGCTCAGTTATACTTGATAATAGATGGAATAAATGATTGAACTCAGCCAGGCTCTTTTCCCAGTTAGAGAGCTAGGGCCCAAATCGTGTAGTAACTTGCCCCAGGCTTTCTCAGTGGGAACCACCTCTTCCATAGTGTTCCTATAATCCTCTGGTGTTTCCCATGTGCTCCTCCCAGTCTGTGAAGGCAGAGCCAGGCGGAAGTGCTCAGACCACCTCCTGCAACCAAGAGTCTTGCATCATTCACACAGAGAGGGAGATTTTCCAAGTTCTTGTTGCTGTAGAGAGATGAGGTCAAACTGTTAAGAGGCCAGCGGTACTCTTAACACTGACTTTGTGTTGTTTTCATATAAATATTTTTACTGGGACATTTTTTTGGCAACCAAGTCTAGCTCCCAGGACTGTGCAGAGAAGGAAAGGTTTGCTCACCACATGCCAACGGTATGCACTTGAGTCAACTGAGGGCCAGGGTGATTTGATATCAAATCCTCCGCTTTTGTCTTGATGCTTTCCCACTGACTCAGTGTCTGTCCTTTATCCTCTCTTCAAATGGGAAACAGCTGGGCTAAAGTCAAGTCTATTTCCAAATTCTCTACCCGCTTCCCTTTCAACGTTCCTACCCACTCCTCTGGCCAAGAAAGCAGAAGCTATTTCTGAGACACTAATCCTGTTACAGATGTTTTGCTAATTACCAAAAAGCTCAATTTGGCAGCTTGTTGGTGGAATAGCTAAATCAGATTCCTACATTTCAACATTTTCTGCTACCCACCTAGTGAAGTCCTATTCAAGGGTTGTTCTATAATTTGGAGTAGCTCTGAGAGTGCCTTTCTACCAATATAGGTGAGTTTCTCTAGGAAAATTCAAACAATGACCTCTTGATCCATGTACCAAAAGTGTGATTGATTCCTCTCTGTGTCCCTCTTGCTCTGATCCATATGGATAAATGCTTGATCCATAATGGTGTTCATGATGGTTGGAGTAAATGAATGAGTTTAGAATTATATGTTGCATCCTTCTCTTTGTCACAGTTCTACTTTGTCCACAAGGAATTGGACCCATTTCCTTGAGCTAAGATGTAAATTGAAATAGTATTTGGCAATAAGATCTTGTGATAATAAAAACATCTTGCATTTTTAAGGTATTTTTTAATCCATAAACTTAGTTCACTTTTACTACACTATAGAGTTAAAAAAAAAAGTGCATTATTTTTATTTCTTAGTTGTTTCTCTCCCTATTCTCTATATCCTATACAATCCAGGTTACTGACTTTACATATGCAGTGATTCCTTACACTATACTATAGTGTTACCAGCTTAACCCAGACTGCCGTTTTTCTCCATATAGCTTCTTGTGGTTGTATCCTAGCTGGTCTCCTTAACTCCTGAACTTCTGATTTAACTCTCACAATATTGTCAGGATCTATGTATATTTAATATGCTTTATTATTTTGAAACAAAGATTAAAATGAAATAAGAAGCCACAGCAATAGAAAAGGAATTATTGATCCTAGTATTGGTCCTGTTACATCAGCTGTGTGACTTTGGATGAAGACTGGCTCCTCTGGTCCCAGTTGTCCATTAGCATAATGAGGACATTGACCTAGACTGCAAATATGTGGCACTCCTTATACCACTTACTACTGCTGTGCTTAAGGCAAACATTGCTAATCGATTTCTAAACTCATTCTCATTGAATCTACATGCAAGATCAAAATTCATTTTCTATATAACACTACAAGAAGTCACTTCTATTCTATTGGGGCTTTAAATATTTATATTTATTTATTTTTAGCCTCACTGGATCTTCGTTGCTCTGCACGGGCTTTATCTAGTTGTGAAGCACAGGATCTAGGTGCTCTGGCTTCAGTCGTGGCAACTCAAGAGCTCAGTATTTGCAGCTCTCAAGCTCTAGAACACAGGCTCAGTAGTTGTGGTTCATGGGCTTAGCTGCTCCGTGGAATGTCGGTTCTTCCTGGTGCAGATATCAAACCTCTGTCCCCTGCATTGCAGGCAGATTCTTATCCACTGCATTACCAGGGAAGTCCCTACTGGAGTTTTTTTAAATGACAAGATTGTACATGAGATTCAAAACTAAAGAAATCCTTCACTGTTCTTGGCAGTAGATATTTTCTGAAGTCCCCCTCAGTTCTGTTATTTTCCAGTAGATCTATGTGGGCCTTTGGATGTGTTTAGATTTAGGTTTCTGAGAATTGCGTCAAAGGGAAGATCATGCCCAGATCCCAGGGATGCCTGGGCTTTCTGATAACGAATCCAAACACAGTCGCCATCCTGTGGGTAATCAGCTGTCTGTTACTCCAAGCCTAAAGCCATTGACTTGGTGTTATAAGCCAATAAGGGCTCCACACTGAAAGCATCTGAGCAGAGAGAAATACTGACAAAATGAGGACAGATGTGACTACACAGTTCTCGTGTATCTTTTGTATTCTCAGTGCACTACTGCAAGCGAAGCGTTAATTGGTTTTGGCATTCTCATCCAATATCCAGAGGTCTGTTTAACATAGAAGTTGAGCACTCTCAGAATCCTTGATGTTTTTGGAAAGTGGGTTACATCAAAACATTCTCTGAGTCCTGATTAAATTAATTTCCCTTTTTGTTCCTGGCACAAACAAAGTGTAAAAATAAATATTTGTAGAATGAATGAATTCTTAGACTTTTCACTAGCTAGCAATTCCACTGCCAAGTGCCATGTTCTCTCTAAAATGATCACCAACTCACTCCAGTATCATCTAGCGTCTCCCTCCTGTGAGCTGTCTTAGCATCCTCGACTTTGGAAATAACTGACTGTGGGTTGTAATGTGATACATTTGAAGACATGTGTCTCCAACTAGCCTCGAAGTCCAACGCCTTATTTCTTTTTGTTTCTATTACAAGGACTATTGCATAGTCAGTATTTAGTAACTGCTTAGCAATAAACTATAATCCATAGCCATAGCAAGATAGTCTCTAAAATAAGAGTACCAAGGCAAATGAGGTGGGTTTATTATAGTAGAGGGTAATGTGATCTTAAGCCATATAAACAGAACCATAATCTCAAGACTACAGGGTGAGGCAGCCACCTAGATTGGTGAGATAATGTGTTACATTTAGTTCTAGCCACTACAATCTTCAGGGAAATAGGAAAAACTTGGAGCACTTTCAGAAGAAAGGGACAAGATTGGGGATTGGCTGGAAAGCATATGATGCGAAGATTGGTTACATGCTCTGAAACCGTTTACTCAGGAAAGAAATGAATAAGAGCTGGCATGAGAATTTTCTAAAAATATCTGAAAGGCTGCTGTGTAGCAGCAAGAGTAAGCTTATCGTATGCATCCTCACGGGGCAGAACTGAGACTGATGGGTAGAAAACATAGGCAGATGTGGAAATGGAAACCCCTTCAATATCCTTCATGGAGTAGCTCACACTCAGGGTGTGCATGCATGCTCAGTCATGTCTGACTCTGCGACCCTATGGACTGTAGCTCACCAGGCTCCTCTGTCCTTGCCATTTTCCAGGCAAGAATACTATAATCCACAGGACTGGCTTGCCATTTCCTCCTCCAGGGGATCTTCTCGACCCAGGGATCAAATCCATGTCTCATGTGTCTCTTGCATTGCAGGTGGATTCATTACCTGCCGAGCAATGGGGAGGTCACACTCTTAGAGGTTATGTCTCAAGTCAGGAAGTCCCCAAACTGGTATGTTTTCAGGTTCAAGGGTGTATATTTATTACACAGGACTCAGCATTCCTTCTTGGATGAAATTCAGAATGAAGTATCACTGAATGGAGACAAGTCCTGGTGCTTATCTCCCACGTGGAAATCTTCTGCTAGAAAATGAATCTGAGAGAAGAAGCATGTCCCTTAGCAAACAAGCCTGAATAATTCAACAAACTCTGAACAATAGGACACAGGTCCTCAAATCCAGCAGATCCATGGTACCACTCATGAAGCCTCTGAAGTATTTTAGCAATCAGATAAATACATTCAAAGTTTGAAAGTCACTTGATTTCTATCATCTTCACTTACTTCTAACAGAGGTAGTGGCAGTGAGCTCTTGAGGTCAGGGAGTCTGAGCCTCCCTGATGTGCCATGGAACTGGTCTTGTTATAATCTCCTCTTGGGAGGTAGACTTCTGTTTAGTAAAAGAAATGTCCTTCTGGATGCTGGAGTTGCCAGGTAAAATCTACTCCCTTGGTGCATGATAAGCTTTCCAGAGGACAATAAGCATGGACTAAAGAAACAGCCTTCTGGCATACTGCAGATAGTGTAATAGCTAAGTGTATGGACTTTCCAGGGTTTCTTTTCTGCCTATGCCACTTGTGAGCCCCAAACACCACTGTAGGCGTACTCCTGCCATCTTCCATTTTTGCTCTCATCTGCTCTTCTTAAACCATTCCTTCTGCTTGCTTTCATCTGACTTCTGTCTTTACAGCAACTAATGTTATTGTAATCCTCCTAAAGTCATCCCTTTCTCACCTCTAAGACTGGATGTTTTATTCCATGACCCTGATCCTCACTTTGCCTCTCTCTCACCCAGCTACGCTGCTTCTGGTTGCCTAGGGTAAGCACAGCTCTTGGTTTCCTCGACCTGGGATCTGTTTATCCTGAGATCTCTTTCTATCCTGAGATCTGCCCTGATTTCCCTTCATCTCCCATGAACTCAAAGAGCAGCAACCTGAAGATTCCTCAATTCTCTGAATCCTTTTTTGATGCAGAGTCAACTTATTCTCTAGGTTGTAGGTACATACACCTATGAAGGAAGAAGTCATCTTCTCTTTTTTACCCAGCCACTTGGAAGTCTGAGTTCTTTCAGTTGGCCTAATTCTATGGTTTTCAAGTGCAGAACAGAGCTGTTGCTAAAGAAGCAATAAAACAGGGGTGTGTCTCTCCCTCAACATCTGTGTTTCCCTCACTACACCATGCTTTGTACCACACAGTCTAATTAAAACACAGCAACATTCTAGATTTACTGTCTTCTCAAGGAAGAAGAAAAGCTGAGCAATAAAGGAAAATGAGCTGTGGCAACAAAAGCATCTGAGTTATTTTGCTTTTTTTTTTTTTTTAAATTTGGGTTCACTTGCTGGTAAAGCAGTGTAGTCTTAAATTTTCTTCACTAATTTGCCTGACAAGTCCATGCTAATGATGACTGTCTGGATATATATATTTTTTTCTTTTAGCTTTCCATCTGCCCCTTTCACATGACATTTTGAATTTTTCATGCCCATCCTCCTCTCCAGAAAGCTGGTCTTAGATGTGTCAATGCAATTAACAGTGATGTTCCCATTTGGAAATGCTTTTGAGTATATTTCTTCATAATTAAATTTGAACTAGCAGAGCATTTAAGATGTATTTCTCTTTGGACAATAACCAGAGCAACCACAAACGAATCATCTGGAGCCTGGAGCATGACAGTGAAGCTGACTTATAAATATGGAAGTGGAGAAGAGTGCCATGAACCCACAATGAGGCCAAAAGGTATGTCTCTACATACTCACCTGAGCCAACCCTTTGGGAAAGAAGAGAATGAGCAGTTCACACAACCCTCTGGTTTCTTTCATTCAACTGACATTGCTTAGACCAGTGGCTCTTAACCTTTTTGGGGTCACAGACTTCTTTGGGAATTTGATGAAAGCTTAGGAAAAGTCCTTAGACATTTTTCTTTAGAAAAAGTCTCATTCTTACATGGGTAATTTTAGTCATATGGGGATCAAACAAGAGCTTCAGGCAAAGAGGTTAAGAGGTTAGAGACTCAAAATAAATTTAAGGTCTAGTTTGCAGCTCAAGTAGCACTATTTTTCACATAAATGAGTCTCTGGTTCCAGAATTTTAAACCCACATTTTACCAATCTGCTAAACATCTGACTGAAAATTCATCCATACATGCCATTTGCAACTCAAGTTCAAGCTACTTCAAATTTAATACCTAGGCTAAAAATCTAAGTCATTTTGATTTCCTCTTCTGTATTCCTCTTGACAGTCAGTCAATGTGTTCATCCATTGTCTGGTAGCTGCCTCCCAGGATCTTTTACATTTGTTCCTTCCTTGTGGCTTCCTCTGCTAGTCAGGTTCTTATTAACTCTAAGGTGTTTCGGAAGTAGATTTCTAACTGGTCTTCATGTCTGCATTAACAAAGCACAGCTTCAAATTTATTTTTTTTTTTTTAACCTTTGGCATAAAAGCATTTAATTTTTTTTCACTATCTCATAGATTATGTTCAAAATCTGTAGCATGATATTCAGTCTCATTACTCCAAACTTGATTCCTGCTTTGATTAAAATGCTTCCATTCACTTGATGACTTCATATTACTCTGACCCTTTCTTAACAATATCTTGACACCTCTCACACCTGCCTTTACCTGCCCTGAACTTCTCTCCCTTTTGCAGAATATATATATATTTTAAATTTAGTTTATTTATTTGGCTGTGTCGGGTCTTAGTTGCGGCACACAGGATCTTCATTGCATCATATGGATCTTTCATTGCAGTGCATGGCCTCTCTAGATGTGGTGAACAGGCTTAGTTACTCCGAGACATGTAGAATCTTAGTTCCCCAACCAGGGATTGAACCCAGGTCCGCTGCATTTCAAGGCAGATTCTTAACCACTGGAACACAAGGGAAGTCCCTGAAAATATCTTTTTAATTCTGAACTTCGTGTCAGTATATCTACAGTTCTTTTCAAGTCTGAATATATATATTCAAGCCCATGTATAAATATATGGCTTTAAGTTCAGTTCAGTCGCTCAGTCATGTCTGACTCTTTGCAACCCCATGGACGGCAGAACACCAGGCTTCCCTGACCATCACCAAATCCTGGAGCTTACTCAAACTCATGTCCATCAAGTTGGTGATGCCATCCAACCATCTCACCCTCTGTCATCCCTTTCTCCTCTTGCCTTCAATCTTTCCCAGCATCAGGGTCTTTTCCAATGAGTCAGTTCTTCACATCAGGTGGCCAAAGTATTGGAGTTTCAGTTTCAGCATCAGTCCTTCCAATGAATATTCAGGACTGATTTCCTTTAGGATTGACTGGTTGGATCTGGTTGCACTCCAAGGGACTCTCAAGAGTCTTCTCTGACATCACAGTTCAAAAGCATCAGTTCTTCGGTGCTCAGTTTTTTTTATAGTCCAACTCTCACATCCATACATGACTACTGGAAAAACCATCACTTTGCCTAGATGGACCCTTGCGAGCAAAGTAATGTCTCTGCTTTTTAATAAGTTGTCTAGTTTGGTCATAGCTTTTCTTCCAAAGAGCAAGTGTCTTTTAATTACATAGCTGCAGTCACCATCTGCAGTGATTTTGGAGCCCCCAAAATAAAGTCACTATTTCCATTGTTTCCCCATCTATTTGCCATGAAGTGATGGGACTGTATGCCAGGATCTTAGTTTTCTGAATGTTGAGTTTTAAACCAACTTTTTCACTCTCCACTTTCACTTTCATCCAAAGGCTCTTTAGTTCTTCTTTGCTTTCTGTCATAAGGGTGGTGTCATCTGCTTATCTGAGGTTACTGATATTTCTCCCAGTAATCTTGATTCCAGCTTGTGCTTCCTCCAGTCCAGCATTTTGCATGATGTACTCTTCATATAAGTTAAATAAGCAGGGTGACAATATACAGCCTTGACTTACTCATTTCCCAGTTTTGAACCAGTCCATTGTTCCATGTCCAGGTCTAACTGTTGCTTCTTGACCTGCATACAGATTTCTCAGGAGGCAGATCAGGTGGTCTGGTATTCCCATCTCTTGAAGAATTTTCCACAGTTTGTTGTGATCCACACAGTCAAAGGCTTTGGCATAGTCAATAAAGCAGAAATAGATGTTTTTCTGGAACTCTCTCACTTTATCAATGATCCAACATATGCTGGCAATTTGATCTCTGGTTCCTCTGCCTTTTCTAAATCCAGCTTGAACATCTAGAAGTTCATGGTTCACGTACTGTTGAAGCCTTGCTTGGAGAATTTTAAGCATTACTTTACCAGTGTGTGAGATTATTGCAATTGTGTGGTAGTTTGAGCATTCTTTGGCATTGCCTTTCTTTGGCATTGGAATGAAAACTGCCCTTTTCCAGTCCTGTGGCCACTCCTGAGTTTTCTAAATTTGCTGGCATATTGAGTGCAGCACTTTCACAGCATCATCTTTTAGGATTTGAAATAGATCAACTGGGATTCCATCACCTCCACTAACTTTGTCAGTAGTGATGCTTCCTAAGGCCCACTTGCCCACATTCCAGGATGTCTGGCTCTAGGTTAGTCATCACACCATCGTGGCTATCTGGGTCATGAAGGTCTTTTTTTATAGTTCTTCTGTGTATTCTTGCCACCTCTTCTTAATATCTTCTGCTTCTGTTAGGTCCATACCATTTCCATCCTTTATTGAGCCCATCTTTGCATGAAATGTTCCCTTGGCATCTCCAATTTTCTTGAAGAGATCTGTAGTCTTTCCCAGTCTATTGTTTTCCTCTATTTCTTTGCATTGATCACTATGGAAGGCTTTCTTATCTCTACTTGCTATTCTTTGGAACTCTGCATTCAAATGGGTATATCTTTCCTTTTCTCCTTTGCCTTTAGCTTCTCTTCTTTTCTCAGCTATTTGTAAAGCCTCCTCAGACAACCATTTTGCCTTTTTGCATTTCTTTTTCCTGGGTATATATGGCTTTATTGAGGTATAATTTACATGCCAGAAAATTCACCCATTTTAAAGGTGCGATTCAATGATTTTTAGTAACTCTACAGGGTTGTGCAACCATCCAAACATTGTAATTCTGTATTTTAATTTAATTATAATATCTACAGGGCAGGCATCATGATCGGCATATTAACTTTCATAATGACAACTATTCTGAAGGTAGTAATTATCTCTAGTTTATAAATTATTTTTTGAAGCTTAGAGATAACTTATTGTCTGAAGTCACACAACCGTTAGGAGATGACATCAGGATTGGAGTCCAGACCTGCCTGACTGCAAATACCCTATTTTTAGGCAATATGACATAATGTGTCTCAAATAGGAAAAACAAGTCCTACTTTAAGACTGTAATTTACTAAATAAAAAGTGAATTGGTTTTAATTCATGGTTGTATCCAGATGCTAGGACATGTTTAAGCAAGCAGTAAACATCTGTTAAATGACTCAAGAATCCAAACCTGTGTTATATGATGGGGTTATTTTAGAACTACTCCACTGTTATTTTTGTTAAAATGATAGGCCATTGGTGGCCTTAGCCTTTGGTATAATTTGTGCAACTATAACTAGGAGTGGGTGAGGGGAGGGCTTGTTAATCCTGCTGCCATGTGAGGAGGGGTGAGTAGGGTCACTAATTATGCCATCTTTGACTTAAATAATCAATCAGGGTTTTTGTTTTCTTTTTTTAGAATTACTATTTTGTTATTATTTTATTTAAAATTTTTAATCATTTTTATTGTGCATATTTTATTATTTTTTACATTTTTATTAGAGTATAGTTGATTTAAAATGTGTTTCTGCTATACAGCAAAGTGAATCAGTTATACATCAATAACAATATTCTATATATTGACTGTAGTATGTACTCATCTTTAAGAATGATTACAGTGACAAAAACGTGAGAATAAAGGTGGGAAAAAATAAATAGCTAACTACATTTAGGGGAAGGTGCACAACTTTTTTCTCTGTTGCTCATATCTCAGTGACATACAACCTCTCTTTTCTTCCTTGCAAAAAGTAAAGAATAAATACTCTCATAATTCTCTTTTGATTGTCCTGAAATTCTGTATTTTTTCTGGTTAATATGGATCTAGAATCGTCACAGTCAAATAAAACATTGTCTGCAGCTGACTTTCCCTTCACTTTACAAACAAACTTTGGCAAATATGAGGAAAGGAAAGAAGGAAAAAAGTAAATAAACAAAAGGAAAATAAATTAAGAGAAGCAACTGATGACAAGGAGAAAAGAAAGGAATGAAGGGTCCAGAAGAGAAAATTAACTGAAGGAGGAAAGGAAAAGGGGGATTAAAGGGCAAGAAGGCAGAGAGACAAAGAGGAGAGAGACGAGAGAAGAAAATACAAAAGAGAGTGGGACAAGACCCGGGTAGAAAAGTTAGAAAGGCAGAGGAGAAAGCAGCTCAGTGATTTAAGGTCTATGCATTTTGAAACAATGCTTTCTGAATCCATGCGTTAACCACAGTCTCGAGATGCAGTTTGAACTGGAAACAGTCTCCACCGTGACATTTCTCCAAATATTTTTCTGCTGAAAAGACTGCCTAATGCATGGATCCTTTTGCGTCCCAGTCCCTGTTTGAAAGCAGACCTGGACGCCTCAGCGTTCTGTTTCCACAAGGCGTGAAGGGCTCTGGCCTTGAGTTAGCCAGACATGGAAGGGCTCAATTCACAAAGGCAGGCTGGCCAAGGGAATGGAGCGTGAGTTGTTCACTGCCGCGGGAGAGCTGGCTGGCTTGAGTCGTTCTTGGTTCTGCTCCAGTGTGATCTCACACATCATGACAGAGCTTGTATCTCACTCTGGTGAAAGTGGTCCTCATTAAATAAAACCTAGAAGGCTTGATGAGGCAGAGTAAAGACAGTCTTGGCCTGTCCTAGGGACTCAGCAAAAAGATAGGATGCTAAACTTTATGTTGAAATGTTTAGGTTCAGTTCTCAAGACAGTCCACAAGCCATGCCAACCTCTGAGTCCTCTCCTCAAATGGACTGTGCATTCTGTTTATCTGGAAAAATGAACACAGCCGCTTTGCCCATCTGCTTTGCTTTTCAAGAGAATGATTTGCTGTCTGTTTTATATGGAGGCAAAATGATAGAATGCATCTGTAGTTCCCAGAGAAGGGTGTTTATAGTGTCAGCATTTCTGCCATATCCTTCATCAGTGTACTGGAGACATTGATTGAGTCATTCACATTTATTAAAGCTTAACGTTTTGCTAAATGAAGTTCATCGCTCAGTAGTGTCCGACTCTTTGAGATCACATGGTCTATAGCCCACCAGGCTTCTCTGTCTGTGGAATTCTCCAGGCAAGAATACTGGAGTGAGTAGCTATTCCCCCTTCCAGTGGCTCTTCTGGAAGAGAAGGGAAGACCCAGGGAAGCCCCAGTGATGCTAAAGCAGACCACAGAAAATGTTTTATTTAATTGTGATTATACTAGGTTCATACTAGAAATTTCTAGTACTTCAGAGCACTCTATAGGGAATTATAGCAGTTGCATATATGTTATGGACTGAAAGTTTTGGGTCCCCATAAACCTTATATCTTGAAGCCTTAACCCTCAATGTGATGATATTTGGAGATGAGGCCCCTAAAAAAGTGATTAAGATTAAATGAGGTCATAAGCATTGGGCCCTGATCTGAGAGAATCAGTGTCCTTATAAAAAGAGATACCAGACAGCAAGCTTGTTCCTCTCTCCCTCCCTCCCTTCCTCTCTCTATCCCTCCACACATATTGAGGACATTACATGCATTACATGCACGGATGTATTTAATAGCAAGAAGGTGGCCCATCTGCAAACTAGGAAGAAACCCTTCATTAGCAACTGAATCCACCGGCACCTTGATTTTGGACTTCCCAAACTTCATAACTGCGAGAAAGAAATTTATGTTGTTTTAACCATCCAGCCACAGTGTCACTTTGATAAGACAGGCTGAGCAGACAATACAGTATGCTCTCCTTTTTGCAAGGAGGAGGGGGAGGGATGTGCAATCAAGAGATGATCAAGAAAAAGGTTGATCACGTTCCCTTAACTGGAGACTGTGATTTTTCCTTCTTTTTGAACCTGACACTTTCATTCTCTTAAACTATCTTGTGTTGAGTAAACATTCCCAGGACATTTTGACACTGATTTACTGATTCCATAGTCATATATAAATGTGTAAAATCAAATAGTCTATATATCATGTTTTTTCCCTCAGAGACAACAGTAGCCTGTCACTGAATGACTGTCTCTTTTAAAAGAATTATTTGTTTGTCTGTGTCGAATCTTTGCTGTGGCACATGGAGTCTTTGCTGTGTCTAGCGGATCCTTCATTGCGGAGCACAACTGTAGGTGTGGCACAAAGGCTTAGCTGCCCCACGCTTGGGATCTTAGTCCCCCCACCAAGGATTGAAGTCACGTCCCCTGCATTGCAAGGCGGATTCTTAACCACTGGACTACCAGGGAAGTCCCTGAATGACTGCCTTTAGAATAGAAAATTCTATGGGAAGGGAAGGTTCTCATTCTTTTTAGCTCATAGATTCAATTTACCCATTCACAGAAATTCCAATAGTCAGACTACCATGCTATTTACTAAGTAGTCCAGACACAGTCCAATTTGTTAGTCCAGGCAGTTCAATTTGTTAATATTTTCAGAAGAACTTTTAGACATTAAGCCCTAGGACCTTTAAATAGACTCTCTCTTTAAAGGAATTTATGATCTAAACCTGGTAGGCCTACATCTGGTTCCAGGTTGTGGCTTTCATCAAGCGCCTTCCTCCTAACCAACTGCCTCTCCTCTGGCCCCTCTTCCATTCACACCCTTCTCTGCATTGTCAGGAAAATAATGAGTACTGAAGGCTTCAGACTCCCTTCTACCTCTAGTTTTTTACTTACTGTCTGGAGAGTACTCTCTACCAGGATAATCCTATTCATTCATTGTATCTATTTATTTATCCATTGCCAGATACTGTCCCAGGAACTTGGGATATATGGCATCTATGAACAAGACAAATATTCCTGTTCTCAAGAACTTTATATTCTTGTTGCAAGCCACAGGTTAAATTGTCTGGGAAGCACACTCTGATAAGGAGTTTAGGAGCCATGATGTTTATTATGAGGTACTCCTGATGTCAAGATCTGTTAAAGGAAATAAAAGGAAGCAGGATTAGACACAGGGAAAGCTGAGCTGCAATACAGGCTCAATAGAGAGAGGGACAAGAAGGCCTGGCGTGCTACAGTCCATGGGACTGCAGAGTCGGACACGACTTGATGACTGAACAACAAAACAGTCTTAGCTACCCCATGGGGCGATTTAAAGCAAAACTGGCCATTTGAGTGGTCCCCACTGGGATTTTATTCCCTGCCCTGACTAACAATATTAATAGTATCTGAGCTCTCCCAGGAAGGAAATGACTTTGGGCAAAGTGGCTTTCCACGGCTGAGATAACATCTGAAGGGGCAGGCAGCTGAAGGCTCTCTGATGAGCAGGAAGGATGTCGTCATGTCTACAGCATCATACATTATATGCTACACATCAGGTAGTTCTAGCATAGGCTTACTAAAACTGTGTGAGCCTAAATCCCAACGCCATATATTTTTTGGCTTGTTTTTAGCAACAGACTATTTTTTTAAAAATTGAAGCAGTTTTGGGAAATAAGAGAACATTATAATATTTATTATATAGTGAAAGTCCCTCAGTCATGTCCAACTATGACCCAATGGACTAACAGGATTTTTAAAAAATAAATAGTTGTTAAGTCAGTTCAGTTTAGCTGCTCAGTTATGTCCGACTCTTTGTGACCCCATGGATTGTAGCATGCTAGGCCTCCATGTCCATCACCAACTCCCGGAGTTTACCCAAACTCATGTCCATTGAGTTGGTGATGCCATCCAACCATCTCATCCTCTGTCGTCCCCTTCTGCTCCTGCCCTCAATCTTTCCCATCATCAGGTCTTTTCAAATGAGTCAGTTCTTCACATCAGGTGGCCAAAGTATTGGAGTTTCAGCTTCAACATCAGTCCATCAATGAACACCCAGGACTGATCTCCTCTAGGATGGACTGGTTGAATCTTCTTGCAGTTGTTGAAGCATCTCATAAAAAGAATTTAAAGATTCCTTTTATACAAGTGGCATGGAAAAAAGATATACGTGCTTATATACATACATAAAAGAGAATGTTTAATGTGATTCAATGTTTAGAACCTTACAGACTTCAAAATATTAATACACCAAAAAGAGCAAAAGTTGTCAAAATTCCTGTACGAAACATAAGTTTAGAAAATACAGTCACTGTACCATTTGGGTTCACTCCAGTGTTTGGGGATGAACAAGCTGATGACGATGGTATGATCCATCAAAGATAGACCTGTTCTTACTGGATCTCCAATCTCTGATTGTGCATATCTTGTCCCTGATGTGCTGACAAGCAGTGGTTTTCTACCCTGATCTATGGCAAGTACACCTTCTCACAACTAGGCTGGGATGGCCATCCCACTGAATGAAATGGCCCTCTGAGCACAAAGAAAGGTCAGGGAGACAAAGCTCCTTGTGCTTAGAACTCAAGATTGAGTAATAAGTACACAGTCTACAGCAGGACCTAAGGTACTTCAAGCCCCATCCTGGACAATGCTCTCTAGAAACAGCAAGGTACTCAGTCAAGTTAGCACACTTCATGCAGTAAGTGAAGAAATAAAAATACAGAAACATATGCATGTGCACACATACACACACAGATTCTGTCTGTGTTTTCCAGTTAACTCCAGAATTTCCTGGACAGATAATGGTCTCTTACTCTAGAACCAATGATTTCTTCTCCCTCTCTGGTAGAAGCTATTCTCTTATGAATGAGATTAGCAAATCTAGATTGAGAACTCAGTTGTCCCTCAGTGAGTTGTTAAAAATCTAGTTTCTGAACCTGCAAAATGAAGTCCATAAGCTATGTCCATGAGTGAATGGGATAGAACAGAAATGTAGTGCCCTTGATATTAGAAGACCAGGGTTTAGGTCTTAGTTTTACTATTGAGTGACTATCTTTGGCAAGTCCTTTGTTAAACTCTCTGCTTTTCATTTCCCCCCTTTTTAACTAATGGAATAATAATGACAATTTCACACCCTATAGTTGAAGACTGTTGTGTAGATACAGGGTATCATCACGATATAGAAACCCTGAAATCAAGATTCCCATGGGGGAGGCATTTAAGAGATTGTTTCTTTGAGATCCTACCTTTAGAAAAATGAATGTCTGAATCACCACTGAGAGATCCCCTGGTTGACTTAATTCTCAACTCAAAGTAAAAGAACTTTGCATGTGGGGAAAATATGGCTTTTCAATTGTCATAGCAAGCTTTCCACTAATACTTGTCCAGTTGAATTAAGCTGGAAACATTTGATGCATAGCTGATGCTAAAACTTCAAGTGTACAAAAACAATCTTTATTTTTATTATAATTGGTCTTTCTCTCATTGCCCTCTTGTTCTACTTGCTGCAGATTGTTTGAGCTAGTCACTTCTGGGTGACTTCAGTCAATTCAGATGGAAAGCTCAGGCCCATTTAGAGTTTTCTTCTTGTTCTCCAGTGGTCTCCAGTTCCTGCCAGTAGGTTTTATACAAGGTCATCTGTACTATATTTTCTGGGAGGTCCAGTTGTTCAGTCCAATCTTTAATAATCTGCTGAAGAGACAAAACCTTCCCCATATTTACATCTTTTGAGAGGTGCATGCCCTACTTGGCTGCCATGGTCCATAGTCTACGCTGCCTTCTTCATCCCTTTGCTTCTTTCCTCGTCCACTTTCTCATTTCCCTCTTACCTTCTCCTTTTTCTCTTTTCCTTCATGAGTTTCTTTGTTTTTCTCTCTCATGCACTGACTACCCAAACCCCTGACACACACTCACCATTTATTGAGCACATAGTGTTAGCCCTACAAAAGTTACTAAGATGTGATCCTTGGTTGTAAGGGGCCTTCAGATAAAGGAACCTGCATCATCTAGGTGAGGCCAAAAATTTCAGCCTTTTAGAGCCTAAAATCTCTCAAAAGAACTTTTTCATTAAGGAAGCCCGATCCTCAAGCATCACAAAGACACTGTATCCTAAAACTGATTGTCTTTGAATTATTTAGGAGCAACTCCTACCCAATGCCTGGCTCAGTGCCAGAAATAAGAGTGTTGCAGGGAGACCACAGGCTTCCTTTGTTTGAGGATAAGAAGCAAGAAGCTCATCTCCATCATCTCTTACTAATCACCAGCACTTTGACTGTGGTTTCTGATGAGGCAAATTCCCTCAGCAGGCTGAGGCAATATTTTCCAAAGGAAAGCAAGTTTTGTTTTGCATTTACTCCTCCTGCTCATCACAAGCCATGCCGAGGTTCCCAGCCTGGATCTGCCCGCAAGCGGCCATCTGGCTAGCAGCTGCTCTGTCCAAGTGGAAACACTCCGGCCTGAGTAGTCCAAGGGTTTCGTTTACTTCTTGTAAATGACAATGTCTGTATTGTAGGTTACCCCTATCCTTTCCACTGGAAAGGCAACAACTGTCATTTTCTTTCCTTCTTCTTTTCATATGTGATTGTTTACCATGAGAGCACATATGTCTGGCATATGGCAGGGGACTAGTTGGCTTAAACTGGTAAGCATAGCCAGTTGCCTTTCATCAAGTCTGAGTTCAGCTCTCAGGGAGAAGCTTAGAGAACCCGAAGTTGTCAGGTTCGAATTATGGAATCCAGCCAGATGCATGTTCATTTGGTCAGGAGAGCCTGATGGTTGAGTGGTAACAGTGGTCTCAGCACCAGAAAATAACCTACCCGTCCCCTCTGCTTGCCCTGATCAAGCTCAGTGACGTGGTTAGGAACACCAATAGTTAGTATTTATAACGTGCTTATTATGTGCCTGGCACAGTGCTGAGTGTTTTACATGCATTTATTCTATCAAATACTCTCAACTACCTCATGAAGTGGTTCTAAATATTAATCCACGTCAACATTTTGAAATCCACGGGTGAGTCATTTGTCCAAGGTCACATAGCTCATCTGCCTACTTCCCTTGCTTTCTCAATGGCAGGATTCTTGTAAGCTCCTTACAGGCAGGAATCCTGAATTGCTCAGCACTGAGTCCTCAATACTTAGCAAAGGGTCTCACTCACAGAAGATGCTAAAAACAAAAACAAATAAATAACCTCGAGTTCCCCCGCCACCACTCACCCAAACCCAACACTTGTGGAATGAATAGATGTTCAATGAATGGAGAACAAGTTTGTGCCTTTACAGTAGAAGGCTGCTTGTTTTTTCCTCTAAAAACCATGACCCTCTTAAAAAAAAGCCAAAAAAAAAAAAAAGACTGAAAAACCAAAGAAATGATGTCTCCAACCAACTTTACCAGAAGTCATCAACACTCAGAAATATGGTAGAGAAAAAATGCCACTGGTACTCTGACTTCTCCAGAGACGGGTCTCACCCGCATAGACTGGCAGCTAGCTGCTCTTACCTGAAAATAGATTATAAGTAATGTCTCATTTATTTCGGCCTGCAGCTTTCCCTTTAGTCATGCTGCTTGCTTTCTTAACATCCTTTTTGTTTGACTTGTTCAATCCTGTCCATCTTGGAGTTTTAGCTCAGACCCTCTCTCCTGTTGAATGACTCCGCCTCTGTTTGCTCCTACAGTGATTACATCACTTTAACACCAGTTAGAGGGTATGTTTGCCAGGAACCCCAGGAGATTGTCTTTAGAGGCTGAGGGTTTAATTCCCTTGGGTAAAGAGGGCTTCAGGCAGATATAGTCCGGTGTTCTGCACCATTGCTGAGATGGCGGTTAATAATGGCTTCATGATCCAGCTTTTGTGGCCAAACTTTGGGTCTCATACCTTTACGGCTCACACGTCCTTCTTTCCTCAGCTTCTTTACATTGCCAGGGTCCAAATTGTACCTAGAGATAGATACAACTTTATAATGAGAGTATTTCTTCATATTGAGATTTTAGACAATATTTGAATTGATATTGAAACGTCTACTCGGTGTAGGCAGTTGACCTACATCAGCATGAATCAGCAATCAAAGAGCAGGGCTGATGTAAATGGAAACAAAAGGCAGACTTCCAGAGCTGGGATGTCAGCAGGGTCACGGAGGTCTTGTATATTCCTTCTTCCTGAATCTTCTTTCTCACTCTTCCTACTTCCCCAAGTTCCAGTTTTGGAATTTTATTTTCTTGGTTGGTCTTTTCAAGAGGCGACCATTTGGGTTTTGCTGACCATAATGTTATGCCTTGTAGAGCTTTTCTTGGGAAGACTGACCATCCAGAGCTTCCAGCTGTTCTCAGGCTCTGTGAGGTTTGTCTTGTTTTCTCACATGATACTTCTGTGTGTTAGAACTAGGGTCAGAAGAACCTCATAACTGATATTGAATCTGAGTATCATCGTTTGCAAAGTGCTTTCAGAAGACCTCTCCTGAGCCTTAAATTTTCTGATAAAGGTTAAGAAGATTCCTATCTTTCATTTTGCAAATGAAGAAACCAAAACTTAAAGACGCTGAGATTCTGATCCAAAGTCACACAGCCAGTAAATGAAGGATTGATGTGTTCCATGTCCAAGCTTTTTTCACCATACCGCACTTCTCATTCTTAACATCCCCTCAGATAGTGCTAACCACATTAGAACAACCTGACATTCTTATTGAAAAATACTAATGCCAATGCCCTATTCCAATGATTCACATAATTGGATCCCAGATATCAGTATTTTTTTCATGTCCCCTGTTTACTTGTTTTTAATAATTTTGTTTATTTATTTTTGGCTTCTTCATTGGTTCTTCATTGGTTCTTCATTGGTTCTTCACTGCTTCTCAGACTTTTCTCTCTAGTTGCAGAAAGTGGGGGCTATTTTCTAGCTGTGATGTGTGGGCTTCTCACTGCAGTGGCCCCTCTTGCTGTGGCGCTCAGGCCCTAGTGCATGTGGGCTCGGTAGTTGCAGCATCCGAGCTCAGAGCACAGGTTCAATAGTTGTGGCACACAGGCGTAGTTGCTCCACAGCATGGGGGATCTTCCTGGATCAGGGATTGAACCCGTGCCTCCTGCACTGGCAGGCGGATTCTTCCACACTGAATCACCAGCGAAGTCCTCACGTCCCCTATTCCTAATGTGAGTGCCATTGATCCATAGTCTTTATTTCTATGACCCTTGGTGAATTGCAAAGAATTCTACAAACTGAGAACAGTATACTTTTTTTAGTGTCTTCATCTTTGCATTGGTTATCAAAAGCCAGGCTCTGTTAAACTATTGAATCCCCAGACAAGTATGTTTTTGTTGATACATGAGCTTCAAAATCAAACCCTTCTGTTATTCTAGAAGACAGTTTCCAGCTCCAGACTGTGTGCTGCTCCAAACAAAAGGAACAAAAAAAAAAAAGGCGGAGGTTATCTCCTTCAACTGGCTAGCTGTTGGTATTTATAAAGCTGTTCGTGCTCCTAGAATTGCTCTGCCACGGAAATCATATTTGCTTATAAAAGCTATCACCAGCTGACTTTTATATCTGACCAGCTGTCCAGAAGAAAAATGTTAACTAGTTTACAGCTTATATTTTCTCAGAAGTTTTATGGTAAAAACACATTTTTCCAATAAGTACATTCCTCTCTCTCTGGGTTTCAAGCATAACACTTCAGGCGTGATCAGTGGCTTGGACCTGGAATCACACTTGGTTGCTCCTGGCCAATGAGGCCAGTTTGCTAAGCAGCAGCAGTCCTTGAAGCTCAGATGGAACAGACACCAACTGCATTCTCAGATGTCCTCATTTTGAGTAAAAGGGCGGAGTCAGTTTTTCTGTGTGTTTCCCGTAGAAGGTGGGCCTGCTGTGCTGAGAAGGGACAGAGAGGCACTTCCCAGGGTTCCAGTGATTAAGATTTCATCCTTCCACTGCAGGGGGCAAGAAGGGTTCGATCCCTTGTCGGGGAACTAAGATTCCACATGCAATGTGGTATGGCCAAAAAACCTAAAACCAAAAACAACCCCCCACCCAAAACAAAACAAAGCAAAAAGTTACAGGGAAAAGGGAAGACAGGCAAAGTGGAAAGAGACTTCTGTCTTTGAGTCATTAAAACTCAGCTAACCAGAATCTTCAATTAATCAGGACTCCTTTCCATTTCAGTAGGCAAAGATAAACCCTAACCAGACACATTTATTGTAAAAGCAATGAAAAGGAAAAAAAGAAAAAACAACTTTGTGACTATGCTGTAGGTTCTGTTTAGAGTACAGGAATTTGAAATCAGACATGGTCTTTATTCATCTTTGTATGCTTCTCACCTAGTACAGTGCCTAAAGTATATTTGTACTTATATTTGTTTTCAAATTAGTTTATTTTCATTAAATAAGCATACATTCATAGTTTTTTTTAAAGAAAAGCTAAAATGCCTTCAAGTCTTATAATGTAAAACAGAAGACACTTAATTTTTCCCCTTATACCCTAGTTCCAGCCTGTAGAAACTTTGAAATATTTGACTATTGTTTGATATTTTCCTTCTTGTTTCTAAATAATACATCAATGCTGACTTCTTGATTTAAACATTTTAAGAATTATTTATTAACCTGCTCTCAACTTTAGAAATTATCTGTTGACCCACTATGGTAGATGAAGATTTAGTAGTGTGTACCCTCCATATTCTTTAATTGTTTCTTCCTACCCTCCCTTTGAGCATAGTTATGTCACAATTTTGATGAGTCCTCATTTACATTACTTTGTTCATGTAAATATTATTTGCTGCTGAACCAAGGTGGCTCAGATGGAAAAGAACCCGCCATCAATGCATGATACCCAGGTTCAATCCCTCGCTTGAGCAGATCCCCTAGAAGAGTAAATGGTAACCCACTCCAGTATTCTTGCCTTTAGATATCCATGGACAGAGGAGCCTGGTGGGCTATAGTCCATGGGGTCACAAACAGTAGGACACTACTGAGCAACTAACACTTTCACATACTTTACCAAGAAGTATGCTATGACTCTATTTTTTTCTTAAATGCTTTGTTTTCTTTTATAAGTTAATTGCCTGATTGTATGTTATTTATTTTCCTTTGTGCAATTATCTGTACATTTTCAGCAATTTCTTCTTAGTGTAACACAATTCCAATATGCCTCTCAATACTATTTTTCACCTCTATTAATATATTGTCACATGTATCAAATAATCTCTAGTTCCATTTTGATATTTTCCCTTGGAGATCTCTTTCCCTTTTGTTGCTCAATTTTGATGGGCTTTTCTATAGAACTGCCAAATAGCTCTCATCCTTTCTGTAGTTAGAAGCCTCTGAGATGGCCTCTGGAGGGCCTGTCTCCTGGTCTTCATGTTCTTATGTAATATTCTCCCCTTGAGTAGGGGTGGAACTTACTTATTCATGTCTAACAAACAGAGTATGGCAGAAGTGATAGGATGTCACATTTTGAAAAAAAAATGACCATGCCTTCCACATTGGAAACTCTTTCTTAGGCACAAGGACTCTCTCTCTTCTTCTTGACACCTTGCTTCTATTTCACGGCTACAATATCCTCTCTTTCCCTCCGAGTTTACTCCAGTTGGTCATTCCAGGTACGGCTGAAGAGCAGAAGTTGTAAGTAAACACTAAGCTCAGACCGTGAACACATTATAAAGCTAAGGGGGAGTTCTGCAGACAGTAGGGAGATAAAATAACTTAAGTCATGTGTTGTCCTTAGCAATCTAAGAGTCATGTATACATAACATGTATAATATGTACAGTTCTTATGTGCTAAGTTTAGCAAGTAAGAGCAGACTTAGCACATAAGTGTTCAAAAGATATTGGAAGAAGAGTAGGAGGAGAGGGAGGAAATCTTTTTAATAGTTCTAATGAGATAATCTTGACTTGAACTAAAGAGTGACATTGGATATAATAGTACAAAGTATCAGAGACCTCTTAGAATCGAGGGAAAACCCTGCTGCTTGATTAGTCTGGCTACTGTTCTCTGATTATCTGTTAACAGAGCCTACTTAATTAGATTGTTAGTTTGTTAAAGGCAGAGTGAAAGTGATGTCGCTCAGTTGTGTCCGACTCTTTGTGACCCTATGGACTATAGCTTACCAGGCTTCTCTGTCCATGGGATTTTCCAGGCAAGAATACTGTATCGGGCTGCCATTTCCTCTCCCAGGGCATCTTCCTCACCCAGGGATGAAACCTGCATCTCTTGCATCTCCTGCATTGACAGGCAGATTCTTTACCACTGTACCACCTGGGAAGCTCTAATACCATGTATGGTACTATATGTAAAAGCAATCCCTCTCACATTCTAAAGTAGGGTTCTGCCTGGAGTCCTGCAAGCAGGTGACCTCCACATTCGGACAGTTGGGGTCTTTATCCCTGCCCCTGTGTTGTTATATCTTGTTTGTTTTATAGCATTCCACCTCCTTCAACTCTAATTGACTGTGAACTCTTCATAGGGCAGGAGACTGATATTCATTTTAATCTTTCTTCCATGAATTCTGTTCTTCAAGTCCTCATTCCTGTCTCTGATAACCAGATATGTTATTCTTCACATTGCAGGGGCTCTGTAAAGGTTGTTAAAGTAGATATTCTGAACAAGCAAAACATCCCACCAGAGAGGGCCAGAGAAATTGCTACAGGAGTTTGAAGAGGAAATGTCACAAAGCAATGTAACAGAACAAAGTCAAGAGGTGAATAGGGAGAACCCTAGAATGGATGAGCTGGGAACGTGATTGTAAAGTTTGTCTCTTTGGGGATTCTGAGGCCATTACCTAGCCTCTTTGAGCACAGCACCCTGCTCTTTGTAAAATAAGCATAATAATAGCTCTCTTTTTCTAGCTCCTCAGACTACAAGAGTCCGGAATAACATATGTAAAAGCAATCTGAACTCCATGGAAGTCAGGAGTGACAGATCCAATGCATGGTATTATGATTTTCTTCCTAAAATTTGGCATTTAAAACAATGACTTAAATAACATTATTTGAAGTTAAAAGAAGTAATACATTTCATTTATGATGGTCTTTTAATTGCCATAACCTAAAGACATATAAAACGTTGGTTCAGATGGTTTTTTATTTCAAGTCGTTGCCTTACTTTATTAGTCAGGAGAGGTTAGGCTTATGCTGTGGTAACAAACAAACCTGAAATCTCAGTGGTTAACACCTCAGTTTATTTCTCACTAAGGCAAGATCTGCAGGAATCCAGGCAACTGTCCAAGGCAGCTGCCAGGGCAGGGATGCAGCATTCCATGCTGATTTGGTCTGGGGCTCCCCAATATCAATGTGAGAACTTCTCTGTGATTACTAGGACAGGGGGAAGGAGACTAGAGCATCACGTGGAGATTTTCACTGACTTGGCCTGGAAATGCCACATCCCACTCTCACCCCTGTTTTATTACTAAGAACTAGAATGAAACAGAAACGAAAACCACAATCACAGAAAACTAATTAAATTGATCATATGGACCACAGCCTTGTCTAACCCACTGAAACTATGAGCCATGCCTTGTAGGGCCACTCAAGATGGATGGGTCATGGTGGAGAGTTCTGACAAAACGTGGTCCACCACAGCCTTGTCTAACTTTATGAAACTATGAGCCATGCCATGTAGGGCCATCCAAGATGGACAGGTCATGGTGGAGAGGTCTGACAGATTGGGGTCCACTGGAGAAGGAAATGGAGGACTACTTCAGTATTCTTGTCTTGAGAACCCCATGAACAGTACGAAAAGGCAAAAAGATATGACACTGAAAGATGAACTCCCTGATTGGTAGGTGCCCAATATGCTACTGGAGAACAATGGAGAAATAACTCCAGAAAGAATGAAGGGATGGAGCCAAAGAAAAATCAATACCTAGTTGTGGATGTGACTGACGATGGAAGTAAAGTCTGATACTGTAAAGAACAATATTGCAGAGGAACCTGGAATGTTAGGTCCATGAATCAAGGCAAATTGAAAGTGGTCAAACAGGAGGTGGCAAGAGTGAACATCGACGTTTTAGGAATCAGTAAACTAAAATGGACTGGAATGGGTGAATTCAATTCAGATTACCATTATATCTACTACTGTGGGAAAGAATCCCTTAGAAGAAATGGAGTAGCCCTCTTAGTCAACAAAAGAGTCCAAAATGCAGTACTTGGATGCAATCTCAAAAATGACAGAATGATCTTTATTCATTTCCAAGGCAAACCATTCAATAATATCACATTAATCCAAGTCTATGCCTCAACCAGTAATGCTGAAGAAGCTGAAGTTGAATGGTTCTATGAAGATCTACAAGACCTTCTAGAACTAACACTCAAAAAAGATGTCCTTTTCATTATAGGGGACTGGAATGCAAAAGTAGGAAGTCAAGAAACACCTAGAGTAACAGGCAAATTTGGCCTCGTAGTACAAAATTAAGCAGGTCAAAGGCTAACAGTTTTGCCAAGAGAACTCACTGGTCATAGCAAACACCCCCTTCCAACAACACAAGAGAAGACCCTACACGTGGACATCACCAGATGGTCAATACTGAAATCAGATTGATTATATTCTTTGCAGCCAAAGATGGAAAAGCTATATATAGTCAGCAAAAACAAGACCAGGAGCTGACCGTGGCTCAGATCATGAACTCCTTATTGCCAAATTCACACTTAAATTGAAGAAAGTAGGGAAAATCACTAGACCATTCAGGTATGACCTAAACCAAATCCCTTATGATTATACAGTGGAAGTGACAAATAGATTCAAGGGATTAGATCTGATAGACAGTGCCTGAAGAACTATGGATGGAGGTTCAAAACATTGCACAGGAGGCAGGGATCAAGACCATCCCCAAAGAAGAGAAATGCAAAAAGGCAAAATGGTTGTCTGATGAAGGCTTACAAATAGCTGAGGAAAGAAGAGAAGCTAAAGGCAAAGGAGAAAAGGAAAGATATACCCATTTGAATGCAGAGTTCCAAAGAATAGCAAGGAGAGACAAAAAAGCCTTCTTCAGTGATCTGTGCAAAGAAATAGAGGTAAACAATGGAATGGGAAAGACTAGAGATCTCTTCAAGAAAATCTGAGATACCAAGGGAACATTTCATGCAAAGATGGGCACAATAAAGGATGGAAATGATATGGACCTGACAGAAGCAGAAGATATTAAGAAGAGGTGGCAAGAATATATAGAAGAACTGCACAAAAAAGATTTTAATGTCTCAGATAACCATGATGGTGTGATTGCTCACCTAGAGCCAGACATCCTGGTATGTGAAGTCAGGTGGGCCTTAGGAAGCATCACTACAAAAGAAGCTAGTGGATGTGATGGAACTCCAGTTGAGCTAATTCAAATCCAAAAAGATGATGCTGTGAAAGTGCTGCACTCAATATGCCAGCAAATTTAGAAACTCAGCAGTGACCACAGGACTGGAAAAGGTCAGTTTTCATTCCAATCCCTAAGAAAGGCAACAGCAAAGAATGTTCAAACTACTGCACAATAACACTCATATCACACGCTTGCAAAGTAATGCTCAAAATTCTCCAAGCCAACCTTCAACAGTACTTGAACGGTGAACTTCCAGATATTCAAGTTGGATTTAGAAAAGGCAGAGGAGCCAGAAAACAAATCACCAACATCCCCTGGATCATCAAAAAAACAAGACAGTTCCAGAAAAACATCTATTTCTGCTTTATTGACAATGCAAAGTCTTTGACTGTGTGAATCACAACCCACTGTGGACAATTCTTCAAGAGATGGGAATCCCAGACCACCTTACCTGCAGATCACCTTACAGATTTCCTGAGAAATCTGTCTTTATACAGGTCAAGAAGCAACAGTTAGAACTGGACATGGAACAACAGACTGGTTCCAAATAGCAAAAGGAGTACATCAAAGCCGTATATTGTCACCCTATTTATTTAACTTATATGCAGAGTACATCATGAGAAACACTGGACTGGAAGAAGCATAAGCTGGAATCAAGATTGCCAGGAGAAATAACAATAACCTCAGATACGCAAATGACACTACCCTTATGGCTGAAAGTGAAGAAGAACTAAAGGGCTACTTGATGAAAGTGAAAGAGGAGATTGAAAAAATTGGCTTATAACTCAACATTCAGAAAACTAAGAACATGGCATCTTGTCCCATCACTTCATGGTAAATAGATGGGGAAACAATGGAAACAGTGAGAGACTTTATTTTCTTGGACTCCAAAATCACTGCAGATGGTGACTGCAGCCATGAAATTAAAAGATACTTGCTTCTTGGAAGAAAACCTATGACCAACCTAGACAGCATACTGAGGAGGAGAGACATTACTTTGCCAATGAAGGTCCATCTAGTCAAAGCTATGGTTTTTCCAGTAGTCGTGCATGGATGTGAGAGTTGGACTATAAAGAAAGCTGAGCCCTGAAGAATGATGCTTTCAAACTGTGGTATTGGAGAAGACTCTTGAGAGTCCCTTGGAGTGTAAGGGGATCAAATCAGTACATCCTAAAGGAAATCAGTCCTGAATATTCATTGGAAGGACTGATGCTGAAGCTGAAATTCCAATACTTTGGCCACCTGATGTGAAGAGATGACTCATTGGAAAAGACCCGGATGCTGGGAAAGATTGAGGGCAGGAGGAGAAGGAGGCAATAGAGGAGATGGTTGGATGGCATCACTGACTCGATGGACATAAGCTTGAGTAAGGTCCGGGAGTTGGTGATGGACAGGGAGGCCTGGTGTGCTACAGTCCATGGGTTCGCAAAGAGTAGGACATGACTGAGCGACTGAACTGAACTAAGACACATGTTCCCCTCTCTCCATGAAGTGCTAGGAAGTACAGTCTCTTCTATACTGAACTCCAGCTCTAATTCCATACATAATAAGATATAACATTGGCAAAGGTGATGAAGGCGATCCAGCACTGACAAGGCACAGACACTAAGAATTTGTGCCCTGGGCCAGTATTGATAAGTCAGGAGTAGAACCCAGGGCCCCTGACTCCCAGTACTGCATTGGGAATGCACTCCTCCTCCTCCAACAGGCTTCCCCAGGTGCTTTTTTTGGGGGATTAGTATGATATCCCTCTCTCACCACAAAAGTAACTCTGTGATTAAACTAATTCACAAAGACAGGACTAAACAATAGGATAGATAAAGCTAAAACGTTTATTTGCAGAAGAAACTCTCAAAGCCTTTAACATAATGTAATATATTGTGGGACTTCCCTGGTGGTCCAGTGTTTAAGATTCTGCACTGCCAATACATGAGGCCAGGGTTTAACCCCTGGTCAGGCAACTATATCCCACTTGCACAACGAGAAGATCCAGTATGCTGGTACTATGACCCGGTATAGCCAAATAAATAAATAGATAAATAAAAATAAATAGTAAAATAATAAATACATTGTGAATCTTACCTTAGCTGAGTATTCAGAAATGACTGACCATTTTTGAACAAGGAATCATCCCCTCTCCCCAGTATTTATTTTCTTCAAAGTACCTTGTAAGTGAAGATCACACTTTAGGAAACACTACATTATCATGTAATGTTAATCTTTGGAAATTAGCATCATCCATATAGGTTAATTGATTTTTTTCTCTCCATCCCTCTTTAGGCCTCCATTTCTACCATATCTTGATTTCTACTACATCCTAGCCTACTGATATACATTGCTATTCTTGCATTCATATACATCTCCACTTATATAATGAATATTGAGTGAGCATACATTCTATGCTGGGTCTGATATTGATGTTGGATCTTTAAAGGTGAACAAGATGTAATCTCTGTTTTTATATTATTCATGGACTAAAATGAGAGACAGATTCCAATTGAATCATAAAAGAAAATATTCTAAATGCTATCATAGACATAAGAATGATATTCTGTGAGTACAAAAATAGATGTGACCAAATTCTGCTCTTTCTAGTGAACAAAACTCCTAAGAGATGTTCACAGGAACTATTATTAAGTCTCTCCCATCCTTTATTTGAATAAATGATATCCTGGATTTCAGTGCTGGGCTTTATACTCTTATACGAGTTATCCCGTATCTGGCCCACTCTGGCCCACTGGGATAACCGGGCCATGTCTTTTGGGAGCTCGAGTTAGTAACACGTGTGGTAGCTCTCATTTCCTGCTCCTGCCATTGCAGATCTGATAGACGTCCTTGTGCATTTTCATGCAAGTCCCTAATAACAACTTCTCTCAAAGCAGGGCCAATGACCCATATCAAGAACTTCTCCCAGTATTAGAAAATTTCATGCTACCAGAGAATTTTCTTTCAACCTTAAACCAATTTGAGTCTAAGTGAAAGTTCTAGGGGGAAAAAAAACCAGGACCCATTTAAACTGTTCTAAATGGGCCACAGCTTTCCAAATAATCTTCTTAGAGAAATTTGCATCAAGAAGAGAGAACTTTGAAAGTTGTTACTGATCCTTGCTTTCTTCTCTACATCTTCATTTCTGGATGTTAACTGAGGTCCTACTAGGGTGTAAGATGTGATGATAAGCATCCTAGGGACCCTGGACTCAGTCCTCATATAGTGACCTTCTAAATCAGGTACTCTTACCCTCATGTTACACATAAAGAAATTGAGAAAATGAGAATTTACATGTCTTGCCCAGAGACACACATGCCAGTAGGTCGATGAGTTGATACTAAATTTGAGTTTTTCAAATTCCCAGATCCAAAAAGTTTTTATTTATAGTATACCATGCCTTATGCTGCGGTTTCACAAGTCTCTGAATGCACGTAGGCCAACCGTTTTATTGACACATGAATCCTCTTGCCTTATTACATGCCAGGTCACTTTCAATTATCTCTGGGAGACCACACGGATATGTTACATATACTCTGCTCCAGTGGTTCCTAAACCTATCATCATGATCTGGGAAGATTTAAATATCAGAATTCTAAATGTGTGCCCCATGTTTAGAAAATTTTTATTCTACAGGTCTAGAGTTAAGGACTAAGAAACTATATTTTTAAGAAAGTATCCAAATGATCTAATGACCAGTCAGGTTTTGTAACATTGTTTGTTTATTTTTTTTTCACATGTCATCATATATTGGGATTGCAGATTGAGACCCAAGTGGAGAATAAATGATAAGCAAAGCTTCCTGTGATAATAAAGTTTAGGAAATTAAATGAAACTTTTAACCCATTCTCAGTGGTCCCTTTTCCATCTTCTCTCCTGGGAAGTACTGTCCAGGAATCAAAGAACTAGACTTTGGCCCTTTCTCCTTGCTTATCTACTCACGCTCTGTCGTTCAGTCATGTCTGACTCTTTGCAACCCTAGCCCACCAGGCTCCTCTGTCCATGAGATTTTACAGGCAAGAATACTAGAGTGGGTTGCCATTTCCTCCTTATCTACTAAAGAAGACTAAAAAGGATAAATCACAATGACTATACCACCCCAGTACTTTTGTATTATGCACACACCACCCCACTTCTCCCAGTTTAGTCTAAGCCACCAACCATCTCACCATGGGGCTTCAGTGAATAGTAACCTTCTAACTTGGTCTCTCTGCTTCTACTTTTATCCTTTGCACCAGCCACACTGACCTTCTTGCTCTCTTTTTAACAAGCCAAATTTATTTAGGCCTCATCATTTCTACACTTGAAATCTCTGGGTGAAATAATTTTAGGATAATTCATTTATGCTTGTTTTCTTCATATTTTTGAAACTTCTCCCTCTCCACCTTGCTTCTCTCACTTCAGGTGGATAATCTATCTTCACATGCCTTGCCTCAGGTATCTTCAGAGAGTAGAAAAGACAGTGTTAAGTTTCTATAGCTTTTCTAGTTTTGTAGAAAACTAAAGTCCATTGAAGAAATTATGCTAGGTATTTTTTGGAGACAGAGGAAAAAGCACAGTTATCTCTCATGGGCATCATATCTAAGAAGAGATACTGTTCCATGGGAAGTTCAGAAATGTTGGTGAGACTCAAGAGCCAAGAGTGAGACAAGCCTCTGAGTACATGATTGAGAAGTGGTAGCAGAAATGCCATATTAAAAAAAAAAATCGCAAGCTATGTCAAAGTCTTTGTATGTTGTAACCACGGTAGTTTGGAGATTAAAATATTTCATCTCTCATTTTGGGGATATTTACCCTATAAATATCCAAGATCCTACATACCTTGGGATGGGGAGTGCTTCCCAAAATGATAGATAAAGTAGTACACAGCCTGTGTAATATAAATGGAGCAAATTGGCAATGGATATCGGTAAATGAGGAATAGTTGAATGTAGAATTAATTTAATTTTTAGAACATAAAGTCACTCTTTTTACACACTTTGAGTTTGTCACCAGTGGTATGTGTCATAGGAGCGAGACAGGAATATTGATGAATGGCATCCAACTTAGCACCCAGAGTCAGGTTGGTTGTTACCAAAGATATTCTGGGGAAATGATCCAGAGAGATTCATATGCAATACTATTCTGTCTGTTAATATGGCTGTTAAACAGTCCATAAATTTAGGCAAATTGGAGTAAATTCTTGATTATGTACTACTTCTAGCTTTAAATATTGTTGGAAAGGCTTTATCTGTTGTTTTATTTGAGTGATATAACCACAGTCAAATGTAATAAACTGTTCTACTGTAATCAGTGGAAACACATTTCACGTTTTCTCATCTTCAGCAGGAGATTGTGATCCCCTTGAGTGCAAGTCTCTAGAGTTTTAAATTTTAATTTATTTTTGCACTGCAAAGTACAGTGCCTGACACCAGTGGGTGATTGGCAAGACTGCAAAAGGAGAGAAGTAATCAATATTAATAGGGGAGAAGGGGAGAGAGAGAGAAGAAAGAGCTGCAGGTGATGTAAGAGGATGATAGTAGAAAAAGAAAGGGAGGGAAAAGTAGAGATAGAGGCAAAAAGAAAGAGAAGAGGAAGAAATGTGTGCATTTGTCAAGGAGAAGGAAACAGGGAACAGACTAAAGTGGTTAATCCATTTCTTCCCATTTCCCCATCAGATCAGAACGTATTGTGGTACCCAGGAAACTTCAACTTACACATAACCTTCAACTTACACCTTTCTTGGATAGAGTGACCCTACTTAGCAGTTTCACAAAACTTGGCGATCCACCAGTTGTTCTTCATTGATAAATTTGGAGCTTTCAGGAGTAAAAAGTCCAAGTGTTTTTCTTCCTTCTCTTCTGACGTGTTTTAATATTGGACAAGGTCGTGTTATGTTCAGGAAGATAGAACTTAAACTTTCATGCTTCTCACAGAGAGCTGAGCTGCAGGTGTTTCAACTGGAAGCATCTTCCATTGATGTTATTACCATCATTGAAGTGGATTAAAAATATGGCAGATTTTCTCCTCCTGTAAATGTGAAAGTAAGCTGTTCTTGTTGCTTTCTAGGAAGAGTGCCTTTATTCTAAACACATCATTGATTTTTATTTCTCCAGCATAAGTCCAACAAATAGTACCTTGTTTACTTTTATCTTTTCATTGTCATCACCCGTGACAGCAAGAAATCTCAAGAAATTGTGCTGCTCAAGCTGCTGCTGGCATGCTAAGGGACATGACCATTGCCAATCACTGGCAAACTCACTATGGAAACAAGAGGAGAAAAGATAGGTATTTACTGGAAAAATGAAGAATAGCCAGAAACTGCCATTGGCCAGATGTACCACTTATAGCTCGTGCATGTTAGCGCATTAAGTTTCCTTAGAAATGAACAGCAGTGCTTTTTAGGTTAGGCTCCCTTACAAAAGCTTCTCCTCTGTATAAAGGATTTTTCTGAGTTAACATTGTTCATTTCAGGCCCAAGACTGAAAATTGTTAAATTTTGCTATCCAAAAATTATTCTCTACTCCTTTGCCTTCTGACACAGGGAATACTGAACTTGTAATCATTTTTCTGATAAGTAAGGATCAGTCCTTGGGCCTCCATTTCTGTGTTTGACGGTGATAAAACCTCGTGCTGCACTGCACTTTTCTGTCTTTTTCTTCTATGTTAAACAATAAACAGTCATTTTCAAGTGTCTCTCTCTCTGAATCTCTCTCTCCCTCAGACTTTTCTATTCTATTCTATAAACCTTTCTGGGCATATGGTTTTGGTGCTTGAGTTTTGCAATGGCTATTTCATGAGATAAGTGAGGAGCCTATTTTGCTTAAAAGCATATTTGGAGGATTAAATTTGTTAGAAATATGGCCTGAGGAAAATGGAACATTGCTTTATCAAAATTCACATATTACTTCTCCACCACTGCAAAAAACTCTCCAAATAGCCATTTCTTACTTTTAATCACATGGGTTTTTTGTAGTATAAACTACTCATTGAACTACTTTTGTAACTTTATGCCAAATTACTGTTTTTTGCTGATACAAACTATTCATCCCAGAAAAAAATGGTGGTCAAGTCCTGAGTGACTCTGTGTGTGTGTGAGGGGAGTTTGTTTCTCAATCTATTCTACTTTATTATTTTTTTTCTAAAGCAAGCTTTGGACAAATAAATTGAAGTATGGGATATTTTTGACTTCTTCTTTTTTAAGGCCACCATTCAGAAATAACATGAAATAGAACCAGCATTGCTTTTGTGTTAAGTATGGTGTAAATGCCTTCTATACACCAATTACAGACATTCTGGCAACCAAGGCTGATGTTTAGCAGGAAGAGACTGAAATTACATCCATTGCAAGCTGAATTTGCCGTTCATCATCAGTTATCAGTGACTTTATCCTGAGACTCAGTTGATTCTGTACCACAAACACAAATAATTATAGTTATAAAATTCATAGGATTACCATGTTGGCAGTCTCTTAGCATCAGCTTTTAAATATTAATATGTTGACTATGTCTAAACAGTAGTTTAAAAAATATCTTCTTGTGTTTCAAATGTCTCACATGACATTCCCTACTCAGCTGTGCTGCAGCAGAACAAGACACTCAGCTGCCATGAGTGTTTTCAGTGTAAGGCTGATATACCTTGGCTCCAATTTGACCAAATTCAGCTCCTTCCAGAACACACTATGACAAATTGAAGAGAGTCTATAATCAGTAGAGGATTTTTGTGGCTTGCAAATGCACCCCAAGTTGCCAATAATGAATATTCCATAAGCAAGAAGCCTTTTTTTACTTCCAAATGCTATTAGGGAAGCAAAGATTTCTGTCAAAAATACTTATTTTGCTAAATATTTTTGAACTTAGCAAATGGCTTTACAGATTCAGCAGAAAGACTCCAAGCATGAGTGCTATTTACATCCAAAGTGGGATTTTCATGTACAAGTTGACTTCAAACGAAACCTCTAAAAACCATATACTCATCTTCCAAAGAGGATGAGAAATTCAATCATATTTTCCAAAGGCTCAATCTCTAGGTCCAATCAATTTTGTTTGTATTACTGGAAGATTTCTATTTATAAAAGATTGGAAGTGTTCCACCAACAGTTAGGAAATAAATTGTTCACTGTTTGGAAGATGATTGACTTTTTCAGGTGGCTCGATGATTTTGTATGCTTTGGGGTTTTGCTGAAAAAAAAAAAAATGGAACTGCATTAAGCAATTTGATTCCAAACAGATATGTTTGGAACATTTTAGAGCTGAAGGGGCCTTTGAGAATATCTAGTTAAGAGGCATGCTTTTAAAGATGAGAAAACCAAAGCCCAGACATGAAAAAACATATCTGTAAAAGATTTATGCTATAAATTAGGTTGATCTAACTCTTCTGAATTTTAGTCCCTGAAGTATTCCATCACACTGATGTATCATCATTTTTTTCCACATTTTTAACCAGTTAGTTATTTAGGACATGCTATATATGAGGCACTATGGAATGTTCTGAAGATACAAAGATGTAGAAAAGAATTTCTGTATTCAGGAAGCTAAATAAAGCAGTAAAGGCAAACGACACCTGCAAAAACAAGAACATACTTTAAACAAAATTTGTTGCAATCAATGCACTATAAGAATACAGAGTAAACAGTGAATATCTTGATAGGGGAGGAAAGAGGGGCTGATAAAGAGCCAGAAAGAGGGTTCAAGAAAACAAGCCTTGAAGCCTCATTAGGGTGAAGGCGAGAGGAAAGCAGGTGCCAAGAATATGATACATTTGAAGGACACCAAGTAGTTTAGTATACAATGGAATCAAAAGGAGATGAAGCTGATGTGACAGACAGAGGTCAGATCATGAAAGGCTATCTATATTATGTAATGATTTGAACATCACCACTAAATTGGAGGAAGATATGGAAAGTTTAAGCCAGGGCATGATCTGATATTAATATTATTTGCAATTTAGAATTATAGAAATATCAAGGTAGAGATTATATCAGAATAAAAAGATCAGAGGCAAGGAGAACACATTGGAAGCAATAGCAGCAGGGGGTCAAGAAGCAATGATGGTTTGAACATCATGATGATGACGATGAAGAGAAGAGAAGTGGAGGGATGGGTTAGACAAGTCTTCATAACTAATTGGAGGTGTGCAGTCAAGGAAGAAGAACTGAAGATAATTCTCAGATTTCTGTCTCAGGCCGCTGGTAGATTAGTATCTTTTATCATGACGGGAAAGTTCAAGGAGAGAAATTGGTTTGTGATGGGAATTTAGGGCATGCTGAGTTTGAGATGACACAGTGTACCTTGATGGAATCATCCAGTGTATCTATGGTTCTAAAGGGCTGCACTAGAGTCAAAGATTGAGGAGTGAGTAAGTCTCCTAACTGTAATAGCTACACAAGGAGAAGTTCTGCCATAATAGAATTTGACAGAACTAGCAAGTTATGATTTCACCTAAGTTATCAAGAAACTTTTTTTGCACTTCCTTGTTCTTTATTCATTCCTTTTCTTCTTCCATTTATTTTGTCTTTAAAAAATTACTTTGACTCTGGAGCTATCAGCTTGAATTTTGAGTAATAGTTCTTACAATGTCCCAACTTTGAAAATTTGTTCAAGTTCTGTATGGTGTGTGAAAGTTAGGTTTCTCTTATGTAAAAAGGCAATGATCTTTCACAGGGTTGATAAACTCTAAAATAAAGAAATGAATGTGAAGGGGTTTTAAATAGGAGACATAAGCCTTGTTAGACTCACAACAGTACAAAATCATCAG
Source organism: Cervus canadensis (assembly GCF_019320065.1). Taxonomy (NCBI): domain Eukaryota; kingdom Metazoa; phylum Chordata; class Mammalia; order Artiodactyla; family Cervidae; genus Cervus; species Cervus canadensis. Next base: position 52,651,688 of record NC_057396.1, on the reverse strand, counting down.
AACTAACAGAAACCAACTAACCAGAACCTTCTTGTTCACAGTAACGGCCCAACTGATATGTCTTCATGGCCTTGGCCAGGGCTGGGATTAGAATCATTGGCCTGACTCCCAATTTAAATCTCCTTTGAGGTTGGTAAGCTTTACAAATGATATCCTTTCATCGCTATCCAGTAGGCAACGTAACTCAGAATTTGACATTTCATTTCTTGATATCTGATAGAGAGATCTGAAATATGTTATATTGAACTGAAGAATCACTAGGACTAGTAATATGCAAAAAAGATTTATAGCTTGTGAAAGGTAGATATGGAAGCCTTTGTATTATTCTGGTGATAAAAAAGCCATGGCTACAAAGAGATTTCATAACCAGAGGCTACAACAGTGCATGTATGCAGACTTGTGCGTATACGCAAACAAACACACAGAGTGTGTTTTCACTGTGTTGGCCACTATCCTTGGTGAGGTCTTTAATATCTTCCTTTTGGATTACTGCCATTTCCCATTATTTTTTCTTCCTATTTGTGATTCTCTCCTAGTGTCCAATGTGCTACATTAATTTCAAGACAGCTTTTCTTTTAGTAATTTCAGTTTACCACTCAGTAACTTGCTAGATCTTAGTCAAGTCATTTTAACTCTTGAAACCACAGTTTATTCTTCTTTAAAATGTGACTAATAACACTTAACCTCACAGAGTTGTAAGAAGTGAAGATCAACTACATGAAAGACCATCACAGGTATAAGTCACTATATAAACATCTAGACATTTTATTCTTAAATATTCTATCATGTCATTTCCATAAAATTAAAATTTTTTTTTCTACAGCATTAAGATTCAAGTCATCCTATTAGTTTTTAAAAGCCAACTTTTCCAATTCCAGAAGAGCTTCCTGATGCTCTATTCATCATCCTTTCTGATTCAATGCAGATGCTCATTATGCTCTGGTAGTTGACCCTATGAAGGCTATGCCCCTATTGCTATGATAACTTTCATTTTGAAAAATATTCTCCTTTTATCTTTAACTACCTGCCCCTTCTGTTGTGTCCACTGATAGTGCAATTCCTCAAATGTCCCTATTAACTCTCTCAACTTTTTCCACTTCTACTCTTTCCATAGCGTTTGACATGGTTACTCACTTGTTCCTTCCTGGGACCTTTCTTACTTGAAATCTAGGACACTGCTGTCTCTTGGTTCTTATGATTCAGTCACTGCTGCTTCTTAATCTCTGTTGTGAGGTCCTGCTAATCTTCTTGTGTAAACACTGGAGCATCTCAGAGCTCAACATCTTCCTTATCTCATGCCCTCCCGAGGTGAACTCATTCTGTCCCATAACATTAATTATCATTTATAATTAACTTATAAGGTCTTCCCTGGTGGCTCACTGGTAAAGAATTCCCCTTGCAATGTGGGATACCTGGGTTTGATCCCTGGGTTGGGAAGACACTTATAAATCCTATATTTACCTCCAGCCCCAACTTGTCCTTTAAACTCAAGACTCACCTATTCACTTTCCTTCTGAACATCCACATTTAGATGGCTGACAGTGATCTCAAACTTAACATGTCTAAAGCCTAAATTTTAATTCTTTTATTTTGACCATGGCACACAACATGTGGGATCTTACTTTCTCATGCAAGGATTGAACCCATGCCCCCTGCACTGGCAGCACAGAGTGCCAATGACTGGACCACCAGGGGAGTCCCCTTAACTTTTAATTTTTGTTTCCTCCAAACCTGTTCCTTTTTCAGACATCCCCATCTCAATAATTGAAACGCCATCCCTTCACTTCATCTAGTCAAAATTGCTTGAAACCATCTTAGACTTCTCTCATCTTTTATATACCATATGAAGTCTGTATTAGTTTCATGAGGCTGCTGTTAACAAATTACCTCAAACTTAGTATCTGAAGACAACAGAAATTTATTCTTTCATAGTCCTGGAGACCAGATGTCCAAAATCTGTTTCAGTTCAGTTCAGTCACTCAGCCGTGTCCAACTCTTTGTGACCCCATGGACTGGACTGGAGCACTCCAGGCTTCCTGCCTATCACCAGCACCCAGAGCTTACTTAAACTCAAGTCCATCGAGTTGGTGATGACATCCAACCATTTCATCCTCTATTGTCCTCTTCTCCTCCTGCCTTCAATCTTTCCCAGCATCAGGGTCTTTTCCAATGAGTCAGTTCTTCATATCAGGTGGCCAAAGTATTGGAGTTTCAGCTTCGGCATCAGTCCTTCCACTGAATATTCAGGACTGATTTCCTTTAAGATTGACTGGTTTGATCTCCTTGCACTCCAAGGGACTCTCAAGAGTCTGCTCCAACACCATAGTTCAAAAGCATCAATTCTTCAGGGCTCAGCTTTCTTTATAGTCCATCCAACTCTCACATCCATGCATGACTACTGGAAAAACCATAGCTTTGACTAGATGGACATGTATTGGCAAAGTAATGTCTCTGCTTTTCAGTATGCTGTCTAGGTTGGTCATAGGTTTTCTTCCAAGAAGCAAGTATCTTTTAATTTCATGGCTGCAGTCACCATCTGCAGTGATTTTGGAGTCCAAGAAAATAAAGTCTCTCACTGTTTCCATTGTTTCCCCATCTATTTACCATGAAATGATGGGACAAGATGCCATGATCTTAGTTTTCTGAATGTTGAGTTTTAAGCCAGCTTTTCCACTCTCCTCTTTCACTTTCAGCAAGAGGCTTTTTAGTTTCTCTTCACTTTCTGCCATAAGGGTAGTATCAACTGTGTATCTGAGGTTATTGATATTTCCCCCAAGCAATCTTGATTTGAGCTTGTGCTTCATCCAGCCTGATTTTGGAGCCAAAAAAATAAACTCTCTCACTGTTTCCCCATCTATTTGCCCTGGAGTGTTTCAGTTCAGTTCAGTTCAGTCGCTCCGTTGTGTCCGACTCTTTGCGACCCCATGAATTGCAGCACACCAGGCCTCCCTATCCATCACCAACTCCTGGAGTTTACTCAGACTCATGTCCATCCAGTTGGTGATGTCATCTAGCCATCTCATCCTCTGTCATCCTCTTCTCTTTCTGCCCCCAATCCCTCCTAGCATCAGGGTCTTTTCCAATGAGTCAACTCTTTGCATGAGGTAGCCAAAGTATAGGAGTTTCAATTTCAGCATCAGTCCTTCCAATGAACACCCAGGACTGATCTCCTTTAGGATGGACTGGTTGGATCTCCTTGCTGTCCAAGGGACTCTCAAGAGTCTTCTCCAACACCACAGTTCAAAAGCATCAATTTTTTAGTGCTCAGCTTTCTTTATAGTCCAATTCTCACATCCATACATGACCACTGGAAAAACCATAACCTTGACTAGACGAAACTTTGTTGGCAAAATAATGTCTCTACTTTTTAATATGCTATCTAGGATGGTTATAACTCCTTCCAAGGAGTAAGGGTCTTTTAATTTCATGGCTGCAATCACCATTTGCAGTGATTTTGGAGGAAAAAAAAAAAAAGTCTGCAACTGCTTCCACTGTTTCCCCATCTATTTCCCACGAAGTGATGGAACCAGATGCCATGATCTTAGTTTTCTGAATGTTGAGCTTTAAGCCAACTTTTTCACTCTCCTCTTTCACTTTCATCAAGAGGCTTTTTAGTTCCTCTTCACTTTCTGCCATTTTGTGCTTCTTCCAGCTCAGCATTTCCCATGATGTACTCTGCATATAAGTTAAATAAGCAGGGTGACAATATACAGCCTTGATGTACTCATTTTCCTATTTGGATCCAGTCTGTTAATCCATGTCCAGTTCTAACTATTGCTTCCTGACCTGCATATAGGTTTCTCAAGAGGTGGATCAGGTGGTCTGGTATTCCCATCTCTTTCAGAACTTTCCAGAGTTTATTGTGATCCACACAGTCAAAGGCTTTGGCATAGTCAATAAGGCAGAAATAGATGTTTTCTGGAACTCTCTTGCTTTTTCAATGATCCAGTAGATTTTGGCTAAAATCAGCTTGAACATCTGGAAGTTCACGGTTCACATATTGCTGAAGCCTGGCTTGGAGAATTTTGAGCATTACTTTACTAGCGTGTGAGATGAGTGCAATCATGCAGTAGTTTGGCATTCTTTGGGATTGCCTTTCTTAGGGATTGGAATGAAAACTGACCTTTTCCAGTCCTGTGGCCACTGCTAAGTTTTCTAAATTTGCTGGCATATTGAGTGCAGCACTTTCACAGCATCATCCTTCAAGATGTGAAATAGCTCAACTGGAATTCCATCACCTCCACTAGCTTTGTTCATAGAGATGCTTTCTAAGGCCCACCTGACTTCACATTCCAGGATGTCTGACTCTAGGTGAGTGATCACACCATCGTGATTATCTGGGTCATGAAGACCTTTTTTGTACAGTTCTTCTGTGTATTCTTGCCACCTCTTCTTAATATCTTCAGCTTCTGTTAGGTTCATACCATTTCTGTCCTTAATCAAACCCATCTTTGCATGAAATGTTCCCTTGGTATCTCTAATTTTCTGGAAGAGATCTCTGGTCTTTCCCATTCTGTTGTTTCCCTCTATTTATTTGCAATGATCACTGAAGAAGGCTTTCTTGTCTCTCCTTGCTATTCTTTGAAATTCTGCATTCAAATGGGAATATCTTTCCTTTTCTCCTTGCTTTTCACTTCTCTTCTTTTCACAGCTATTTGTAAGCCCTCCTCAGAAAACCATTTTGCCTTTTTGCATTTCTTTTCCATGGGGATGGTCTTGATCCCTGTCTCCTGTACAATGTCACGAACCTCCACCCATAGTTCATCAGGCACACTGTCTACTGTCTATCAGATCTAGTCCCTTAAATCTATTTCTCACTTCCACTGTATAGTCATAAGGGATTTTGTTTAGGTCATACTTGAATGGTCTAGTGGTTTTCCCTACTTTCTTCAATTTAAGTCTGAATTTGGCAATAAGGAGTTCATGATCTGAACCACAGTCAGCTCCCAGTCTTGTTTTTGTTGACTGCATAGAGCTTCTCTGTTTTTGGCTGCAAAGAATGTAATCAATCTGATTTCAGTGTTGACCATCTGGTGATATCCATGTGTAGAGTCTTCTCCTGTTCTGTTGGAAGAGGGTGTCTGCTATGACCAGTGTGTTCTCTTGGCAAAACTCTATTAGCCTTTGCCCTGCTTCATCTGTACTCCAAGGCCAAATTTGCCTGTTACTCTAGGTGTTTCTTGACTTCCTACTTTCACATTCCAGTGCCCTATAATGGAAAAGACATCCTTTCTGGGTGTTAGTTCTAAAAGGTCTTGTACGTCTTCATAGAACCATTCAACTTCAGCTTCTTCAGTGTTACTGATTGGGGCATAGGCTTGGATTACCGTGATATTGAATGGTTTGCCTTGGAAATGAAGAGAGATCATTCTGTTATTTTTGAGATTGCATCCAAGTACTGCATTTCAGACTCTTTTGTTGACTATGATGGCTACTCCATTTCTTCTAAGGGATTCTTGCCTACAGTAGTAGATATAATGGTCATCTGAATTAAATTCACCCATTTTAGTCCATTTTAGTTCACTGATTCCTAGAATGTCGACATTCACTCTTGCCATCTCCTGTTTGACCACTTCCAATTTGCCTTGATTCATGGACCTAACTTTCCAGGTTCCTATGCAATATTGCTATTTACAGCATCGGACCTTGCTTCTATCACCAGTCACATCCACAACTGGGTATTGTTTTCATTTTGGCTCCATCCCTTCATTCTTTCTGGAGCTATTTCTCCACTGATCTCCAGTAGCATATTGGGCACCTACCGACCTGGGGAGTTCCTCTTTCAGTATCCTATCATTTTGCCTTTTAACTGAGCCCAAGTCAAGAATTCGGCAATTCTAGGCTAGATCAAATCTGTTCCTTGCCTCTTCCAGTGTCTGGTAGCTCCTGGCACCCCTTGACTTGTGGCCACAGCCCTCAGAGTCCCAGAGTCTCTGCCTCATGGTTACATCGCTACCTCTTCTTTTTTATGCTTATGGAAACTCCCTCTACCTCTTATCACATTTATGATTGCACTTCAGGCCCATCTGGGTAATTCAGGATTATCACCTTATCTCAAAGTCTTTAACTTAATTATACCTGTGTGTTACTTGCTCAGTCCAACTCTTGGTGACCCCAAGGACTGTAACCTGCCAGGCTCCTCTGTCCATAGAATTCTCCAGGCAAGAATACTGGAGTGGGTTGCCATTTCCTTCTCCAGGGGATCTTCCTGACCCAGAGATCGAACCCAGGTCTCCTGCATTGCAGGCAGATTCTTCACCATCTGAGCCACCAGAAAAGCCCCACCAGATATCACAACACAAAACTCACTAGTTGTAAACAACAGTTGGAATTAGATTTTAAAAGGCTTTGTTCCCTTTTATTTTTTTTTTCTTTTGGTTTCAGGAATTAGTGATAAGATATTCTAGATAGGTAATCCAGAGAGCTCTGTTTAAAGGTATAGGAGGAGTTATTTCCTCAGGGCAAGAATTCTTAAAGAGATAATTTTTTTCTTGACACTTTCTATGGAGTTTTAAGAATATTGTGACCACATTGTCAAAAATCGTGTTTTTTAGTGGTCATAGTTTTGCAGCCAAAATTTAGATGAAATAGTGCTCAAATTGGCCCGGAGAACAAGGGCAGATTGTCGCCCTGGGGAAGTGGGGGTCCTAGTTTGACCAGCCCCAGGCTCTTGATTACAGGAGGAAGTTCTGGACATAAGGGTACTTTAATTCATTTTCTTATCCTATGTCAATAAACATCTAATTTTTTAGGCCATTTTTCTTGTCATTGGATCATAGCTATAGACTGACCAGTCAAAAAAATAGGTTTTTTCCCCCTAGGGTTTCCCAGGCGGGGTGTGGAGCCTTAGAGTGAGCAATTCCCATGTTAGCTCGAGCAGTTTGTACCAGATATCTGTGTGCTCAAACCAAACCAACAAAACCAAACTGAACCAAAACTTCACCAGCCAGGAGTCACACTCCAAATGAAACAAAAGGCCTAGAGAGATGCCCAGAAATCAAAGCTGAGTGGCAAGAGTGCTCCAAAAAGATGGTAAAACGATACCCAGAAATCAAAAGCCAAATGTCACTGTGGACTAAAAAAGATGTACAACTTGAGAGTTGAGAATTAAGTTTTATCTGGGGCGAATGAAGACTGAAGCCCGGGAGGCAGTATCTCAGATACCAATATATAAGGTTTTGGTGAAGGGGGAGTTCAATACCATGAAGCACTCATTTTAAAAAGGTTTTTTATTATCCATGAGGATCTGATGTCACCATGAAGTGGTTTAGTGCTTTTCTAGCTATGTGGAGATGTAAGAAATGAGATCATAAAATCTGTTCCTGAAAACACCCAACTATCTAAAGACCTGTCCCACCAGATTCCCTGGTGCACAGAGTGCCTTACTCCATCCTGAACTTCCTCAGGGGTTGTTGAAGGTCAATAGCTATAGCAGCATGGGGTTCAATCTCCAGTCTGGCAGATGGCAAATGCCTTTGTTCAGTCGTTGGCAATGCTCTTGGTAAGTGCCAATTTGTAGTTGACAGCATAAATGCCAAATGTGGCTTCCCAGTTCCATTAGACCTGTGACCTGGCAGAGTCAGTGCTAGCAGCCTTTTTTAGTTCTGATGTAGTTTCAAGCAGTTTCTTGTTGATGTCCTGTGAAGAAGTTACTCTATCATTTCCTCTCTTAGAAGCATCTAGATAACAGTCAAAATAAGCATGGCCAGGGTTTTCTGATTGTATGCACAAAAGTATCAATTTTAGAATATCAAAAGAACCCTGATTTGGCCATTTTAGGTTGAGATCTCTTTTAGTATGATTTCTCCAATTAACTAGGTACTTGCAAGTATGAACTCCGTACGTATTGTACATGAATCTGGCTGCAGTGTTAGTCAGAGGCTGGCTTTCTGACACCCTTTTGTTTCTGTTTTTGAGAGATTTTGTTTCCTATTTTAAGCTCAATTTGTTAGGGATAAAAATCACTAGTGAATTTGTGTAGTGGGTCCATGTGCTGCTTTTGAGCTTAACTCCTCCAGGAGTCACCCCAGAGCTGTTTCAGCATGTCTTAAGTGTCTCAGATTTTGCCTCCAGCAATCTAAGACCACTGTGGCTGTTCAGGTCACTGAATGGCCAGTTCTAATGTGTGACCCCCAGATAAACAAGTATTTTAATTAATGAGTGGGTTTCCCTATGGGACCACTGCACAGTATGAGGACTAGGCCTCCACCACCCCCATAAGTTTCTCAGTCACTTGAGAAAAGCGAGACTGGCCAGGAGGCGTTTTTCCCTTTTCTTCAGAGCAAAGTTCTCATATAATCTCAAACTTTTCTACTGACAAATTTTATAATGGCAGTCAAATTGAGGAAAGTGTCAGATCAGCCTCTTATTTAACCACTCAGCCAAGACCATTTAGTCCCCTACAACAGAGCGACCTTGGCATCTTTCAACTGAGCCCCAGGTATTTCTCAACTTTTTCCCAATCAAGCCCCCTTACCCATAACTTTTCACTGGGTAGGCAGTTTCCCTGGCATCTTTAAGCCAGCCTCCCCACCCAGCATCTTTTGACTGGGTTGGAATTTTTATCTTTCAACCAAGCCCTACACAGGGTCTAGACCATGAGGAGTATGCCCCAGATGTTTCACCCGCCCTCTCTCCCCCCAGTACCTTTCCTACTGGGAGGAGGCAGGTAACCTGTTCCATCACCAAATAAAACTCAGAATCTCAACCGATAATTATACCTATACAGACCCTTTTTCCAAAAAAGGTAACACATCTGGGAACCAGAGACTAGGATCTGATATTTTGGGGTGGTTATTATTCAGCCTACTACAATATCCATCAACAAATCCTGACAGCTCTATCTTCAAAATATGTCCAGAATCTAATCATTTTTCACCATTTCCACGGTCATTACCCAAGTGCACTACCTCTCAGGTGGGTGATCATTTAACTGGTCTTCTTGCTAGAGTTTACCCTCTTCAGTTAATTGTCAAAGCAGCAGCCAGGAGAATCCTTTAAAAAGTTCAATCAGTTATGCTTGAAGTTATGTTTCTGTTCATAACATTCTAAGAATTTCCATTTTCCTCAGAATAAGATGCAAAGTTTTAACCAGGCTTTACCAGGTTCTGTTTAATCTGGTTTCCGATCACCTTGTTGACACATCTTTTATTACTAATTCTTTTCTAGGTTACTCAGTGAAAGACATGCTAGTCTTCTTGAACTCTTCAGACATCGTCCCACTTCAGGCATTTTGTCTTGCGGGGAAGGTTCCTCCTCAAGTTATCTTCTTGATTTCCTCCTTCAGTTTATTCAAGTTCTTGCTCAAGTAGTTAGTGTAGTTTCATGGCAATTTTGCCTAACCACTCAGTATGAAAAGCAACCCTTTTCCCTCCATCACTTTCAATCCCTAAATGTGCTTAATTTTTTTCTCTTTAAATTGCTTGTCACTTGTAGTACACATACGTTTATTTATTAAGATTTTTTCCATAAGATGGTACAGAAAAACCCAAATGAATTTTTGGCCAACACAATATTTCCTGCCATCCTTACACAATACTATGTAAGATGTATGTCAGTTCTTGTTGCTCAATTGGCATATGGTCAGCACTCATATTTTTTAAAAGGTCCTAGAAGACACTATGGATGCAACTGCAATATATAAAATAAGATAGTAAGTATACCCTGATGAAAATGATGAACATAATTTATTTCCTTTTTAAATGTATACAAAGCCATAAGCTCTGCATATTTAACAGAATGCTGACCTGATGTTCTTTTGTGTTAGTGTTAGCTGATAACCAAAGTCTGAGAACAAGAAATTCTAAGTGTCCTCACATTCCTGAGTGAGGTGTTGATTACCTATGCAGATCTGCAAAGGTAATAGTTGAGAATCAGCTTTGTGATTCTCAGTTCAACAAATTTCTCAGTAATATTTCAAAATTGGAAGGTGGGAGAGGCATTTTATAGAGATCATCTCTATGGAGACAGTTATTGGACTTGAGTAAAGTTCTACTTCACCCAACCCAATCCCATGCCTTCCAAATGAAGTTGAAGTGATGTGAGAATGGCTTCAAACGAACCATGCATGGAGTGTGACTGCAAATCCTTCAGTCTCATTGCATCATGTATATTTCTCATATTTGTCATTGTACATTATCTGTGAAATTTCTGTAAGCTACCTCGGGGAAGTTAATATGTGTTTCCCAGCTCTTTGTTGCATCTTTAGAGCCCAATGCTCAGGATCTAGGACACTTACACATAGTAGATATTTAATAAATATCTCTTGAATTAATGAATGAATGAATTAGGTATTCAGTTATGTAGAAGATAAATATGGATAATGATTTTTCACTCTTTAAAACAAAATATGAAGTGATAGCTATATATTGATTAATCCAATATGTCCTCCCAAATCTAGTTCTAGCAGTTAATATCCATATTTAATTTTTTTCTATTCTCCTTATGCAGGAGGAAAAACATGAACTGTTTCTGAAGTAATCTTTATGAATCAAAGTTGAATGCATTGCAGAATATGTAATAGAGGTGATTTGCTGTGACAACCAAAATAAATACTTCCACAATGACTTTGAGATGTTCCAGATGTTTTGGTGTGGCATTTTAATAAAAATGTTTTCTAAATTACCAATGTCAAAGAAATTTGCTTTATGTAGAGCTCTAGTATATATTGTACCTGAAGCATTTGAAAGAAAACTGCATGGTTTACAATGGCAAATTTTCTAAGTAAAATATAACATATGGTTTGAGTAACTGAATTAAAGGGTTTTTATTTCAAAACCTGAACATATTGCTAAGAGCCAAGCCATCTTCTCTTAATAAGGGAAAATGCCATCACTTAGTGATAATTTTTATTATTTTGTGGAATTTAAATACATAACTCTTTCAGCTCCATAATGGTTATAGTTCCAACAAGATAACATCCCCTATTTGTAGTCTCTTCTCCAGATCTATAAAGGGTCCATAAAGTGGAAATAGAACAGACTGAGGCAGAATGAGACTCTGTTATATGATTCTTTAATTTATTCATGTAGCCAACAAACAAAATTCCTTTAATCAGATTACAGTCTAACAAGTAAACAATTGAGATTCAGCCTTCCAATTAACTGACATTGCCTCTTCCTATTTCCAATGTAGTCTGGAGCAGGGCCTGTTTAAATGTATTTTGCATACTAATCACCGTGGAATCTTGTTAAAATGCAGATTCTGATTCAGTTAGTCTGCAGAGAAGCCAAGATATTGCATTTCTAACAAGCTTCAAATGGCTTATATACTGCTAGTCCTGAGACCATATTTTGAGTAGTGAAGAGCTAGAGTCCTAAGACCATAAGGTCACTGAAGACTGGACTGCTGGCTTTTTCCTGGAGCTCTGAGTTCTGCTGGATGGCACCAAGTATTTGTGTTGGAAAGGTGAGATGTACCATGTCTCCATAGTTGTTTACTGTTCCCTTTCAAATTTCAATTTACCACTGGCTAGTAGCCCTGATTTTATAAGTAGTACCATTGTTCTCCCAGTTAGAAATGCTTTAGAGTTCTAAGTTGTCTCTGACTGCTCCTTCAGACTTTTCCTCTATCTCCTACATTCAATTATATGGAAAAGAAGATCCCTAACCCAGCTCCGTGCCTGCCTCTCTGGTCACCTGTCCCCATTGTTCATCATCATCACCAGCATATACCAAGAACTTGCAATATGGGCATTATATGCATTTGCTGTTATTATTGTTGTTGTTCAGTCTCTACATCATGTCCAACTTTTTGTGACCCTGTGGACTGTAGCCCACCAGGCTCCTCTGTCCATGCAATTCTCCAGGCAAGAGTACTGGAGTGGGTTGCCATGCCCTCCTCCAGGGGATCTTCCTGACCCAGGGATTGAACCTGCGTCTGTTGCATCTCCTGCGTTGGCAGGCAGATTCTTTACCACTGAGCCACCTGGGAAGCCCACTTGTATTCAAATGCCGCTTTCCTACCCAATCCTTCATAACAAGTCTTTTGCCCTTTCCTCTGGTTTAAAAAAGTTTGGTCTTGCTACATCGGTGGTTTTTTTTTCTTTTTCTTAAGGTATTATAAATTCTTTTTTGAAATTAGATAAGACAGAAGGAAAAGAAGAGGAAAGGCAGGCAGGAAGCAATAATGATTGAAAAAATATTGTTGTCTGTGTTTAATTTCTACTGTAGACTTCCCACGCAAAAGGTATTGGAGGGCACCACCCTATGGCACTTGGGCACTAAGCTTTAGGAGCTTTGGGCAGTTTCTCATGTTTCTCCTCATGGAGTAATGGGCGTGCTGCAGAGCTCCACACTTTCATATGGGTACTGGGACTTAGAAAGAATTGTTAATAGAGGTGATCTCAATGGACTGAGAACTAGAATTAGCTCATTTCTTCTTTTTCTGGGATTCAATGCTGAATATTGTTATACCACACCGGGCATGGGGAAGAATGATTCTTAGCAATAATAATTTTTTTTTTTTTTTTGCCAATCTTGTTGATGGGTCTCAATGTGGATTTAATTTAAAAATAAAAAATTGGGACTTCCTGACCTAAAACAAACTGACTGCCAGATATTTCTGCAGCAAAGACAGATTTATTCAGGATCAGCAGAGAACTGTAAATTCAAGATCTGCAATTATGATGAGCCACATACAAATACCACAGGGCAAGGGAAGGAGGATTCTTTTATAGAGGGGAAAAAGAAGTTGGGAGTAAACAACTAGTCTGGCTTTTTATTGGCTGAGTTTATTGGCCAGGACAGGAGTCTTTCCTTTTGTTGTGCTTTGCCATTGTCTCAGGGCATGAGGGCTCTCCCTTCCAATCTCCTGACTCTATTTAATTGACATTTCTGTTTACTAATTTTAATTCCATCTATTTTAGAATAATTTATATATATTTTGCAGATAAAAAGGAAGGGGGTAAGCAAAGGAGGCTGAATTGCATTTATATCTCTTGTAATGCCTCAAATTGGTTGCAAAACAAATAACATAAATTAATTGATTCACCATTTTAGAAGCCCCTACAGATCTCTTATTTTAGGTTTACTCCCTTCTTTTGGACAAAAAAAGCCAAAGACAACACTAGTAATCTGACTCATTGTCCAGAAATGCTGTAATTTCTCATGTAGCTGCACACAGAAAAGGCCCCACTTTAGAAAACCAGCAGTGCTTAGTTCTCCTCTCTGTTTCCTCTGAATCCAATCTTTCTTGCTCACCTCTTGGCTAGCCCTTCTCTCCATCACTGCCTCCAGTTTTGTTCCCTTCTGATTTCAAGACTTTCAAAACCCATTCAAAATTCACTCTCAAGTGCAAGTTCCTAATTAGGAGGGATATCTGCATTCCTCCTAACCCTGATATTTCCTGCATCCTTGTAAGTTTTGGGTAAAAGATTTCACCATCCTTTGCTCCTTAGGACTCACCCCACAACAAGATGAGTCTATGGTTAGGGAGAGGGTATTTATTTAATGGCTATAGTGTTTTTGATTTTCCTCCCGATTGTTTTCCTTGGTGCAGATACTCATCCCAATGCTAAAGTATCTATATGTTTAAAAAATAAGCAGTATATAGAAGAAACATTTGGGTAGTCAACTGAAAGTTTGCTCAACCAGAAAGCTTAGGAATCATCTATCATAAATTATACTTTTAAGGAAAAAATCTCCCTCTCCCCCTTTTTTTTCATCAACTCTAATATTAAAATGTCTTATGCCTGAATTTCCTTTGCCTCCCTGGTAGTTCAGATGGTAAAGAATCTGCCTGCAGTGCAGGGGACCCAGATTCGATCCCTGAGTTGGGAAGATCCCCTGGAGAAGGAAATGGCAATCCACTCAGGTATTCTTGCCTGGAGAATTCCATGGACAGAGGAGCCTGGTGGGCTATACAGTCCATGGGTTTGCAAAGAGTTGGACAGGACTGAACGACTAACACTTTCACATAATTCTCTGAGAACCTAGCAATAATCTCTAGCTGAAACCATTTGCTAATATCACTATTTGTCATGATAGTCCATCATTCTTTGTTGATAATCCAAATTGCCATAAGAATCACCTTCACTCAGAATCTGAGCTTCTGTCACTTTTGCTCACTGATTCTAGGTCTGCATCCTAAAATAATTTCTTCTTTCGTGTTTAGCTTTTCCAATGGGTGAAGAAAATGGTTATAATTCTTCCCAATATTTTAAGCAAAATACAATGTTTTAATCATTTCTACTGTTCCTCATATAACTGCTTTTTTAAATTTGATACTAAAATTATTGCTTTCCAATTACAGGCTCTAGCAGAGGTCTGCTTGGGTTGCTCTCAGCCAAACTGTCTAATGTTCTAATGTCTGTTCCCTCATCTACAAAATGGGAATAGAAATAATACTACCTAGGGGAATATTGGGAATACATGTAAAATGTTGTGTGTGCTAAGTCACTTCAGTCATGTCCAACTCTTTGCTACCCTATGGACTGCAGCCTACCAGACTTCTCTGTCCATGGGATTCTCCAGGCAAGAATACTGGAGTGGGTTGCCATGCCCTCCTCCAGGGGATCTTCATGACCCAAGAATTGAACTCGTGTCTCTTATGTTTCCTGCATTGACAGGCATGTTCTTTACCACTAGAGCCTATTTTAAAAATATATATATATATATATCATTGCAATGTATGAGGTAGAGTTTAGAGAAGTTCAAGAATAAAAATGGAAATAACTGCTTCTTCTCTTGTAGAAATTTTACTTCTATCCAAGAAATAAAGACTCCACTGGCTAAGACTCCTTTAAGCTGTAGTTAAACAATGAACATTTAGAGCCAAACTGCATGACTTTACATCAATTCTTACTACAGTTGACATTTTTTTGGTCCATTGTTTTGGAGATTTGAATTCTCCCTGAAACCTAAAATATTTACTGTCTTTCTTATGACTAGCCACTTAACTGATATTAGCTCATGGTTTTATTTATTATGCTCCTTTAATTTTCCTTAACTACAAACTGAGACACCAGAAACCTTTGAAAGGAGGGTGCCCACCCCACCCCTACCCCCTTAGAGTCCCAGAAAAGGTTTATGACTTTAGAATTCTTGCATAACATATGCAAATTTACAGGCCACTGAATCTCTCCTCTTGCAAGCCATTTTTTAAATAGTGCTTTCTAATTAACAAGAAGTAGCATTTTTCCAAATGGTGATGCTATTTGAAGTCATCAGTCATTTTCAACTAGTCAAAATGTCTGCATTCTATGACTGCTGAAGTCAATTTGACTGGTGTCCCACAGCTTTACATTAGCGTCTACTGCGGTTATTGCTCTTAGCAGTTTTTTAAATAGGGAGTTATAAAGGCAATCACCTGATTTCTGATGTCTAGGCGTCAGTCCTTTCCCACATGACTCCATCAAGGAAGACTGAGACTCAGGCTGTCCCAATCTGCATAATTTATTGAGTTGAGGCCTATTTTCACTGTTGAGAAGCCAAATCCCTTA
Source organism: Cervus canadensis (assembly GCF_019320065.1). Classification (NCBI taxonomy): domain Eukaryota; kingdom Metazoa; phylum Chordata; class Mammalia; order Artiodactyla; family Cervidae; genus Cervus; species Cervus canadensis. Next base: position 52,636,249 of record NC_057396.1, on the reverse strand, counting down.
GGTAACCTTGCCAGAGAACTCTTCCACTCATTCTTTCTCATCCCCAAGGACTTCATTGGCTTCCCTTATTAACAAAAAGCAGGAAACAAGCTCCTATTTGTGAGGTAATGTCTGTTACGTGAACAGAAGTTGAATTCTCAAAGAGCATTGTCCCTTTTCAAGTTGTTTGCTTTCTGTTTATATCTCCAATGTGCATGAACTTGATGGTTGAGGTAAGCCTTCCAAAGTATCTGTTGAGTTCAAGTGACTAAACTGATTGTGCTCCTGAGAAAAGACATCTTTCTTCTGGGTCAAATCTTTCTAAATGTCAATAAATATTGAAGATCAGGAGGGCACTTTTCTCTCTAATTACTTCTATAATAGACTTTTGGGGAGTGGAAGAGGGAGCCTGGGAGTGAGATCCCTAAATTCTACTTTTAAAAAATTATAAGATTATAATTACAAATTATTTTTGCATGATAGAGCATATGTTAACTCATGTTTTTTGCATTATGACAATGCATGAGGATGGTAGAAAAGGAAATTGGGTGAAAGTTAGAAGATTCAGGAAGTAGTGCTGGCTAAAGTATGGTCTTGTGAAATGAAATTTCCTCTCTGGACTACAAATTTCTCATAGTAAGAAGAAGAATCTGGACTCAGATATATTCTATAGGTTTTCCCAGCTTCAGTACTTTAGAAAATACAGACTGAAGTCTCAACTTGAATAAATGCAGCATAGGGAGTGTAGAGACTGAGAAAAGTAGAAACAGGAAATAAATTTGGGGGCAAGGAAATGTTTCTAGACCCTGAAGATTAGTAATAGAGGAGCAGAAGAGAGACGTATGCTGTGTAGTGTGGTACGGCTTTGCCTGAAGCATCTATTTCCATATAACAAAAGAGATATGCTTAGAGATATGGAGAGAGGTTACGTCGCCAAACTTGCCTTCCTATCTTTCTATTTTTTCTTATTTTCCACCCGTGGAAGCTATGATATCTGTACCTAAAGAGTAAGGTACATATCCAGAGAATCGGGGACTAAAATACGGTGTGATGATGCATGTACACTGAATGTTCGTGTACACTTGCTTTTGAGTGCTGCAAAGACCATGGAATGTTCTGGTACTGATTGTCCCATGGTTTAAGGGATCATATGGAGAATGCAAACACATCATGTTTTACTGCCAAGAGGAGCTCTGCTAAATGTCTTTCTTAGGTCACATGGTATGAAGGAAATGATGGACCAGGGTGGCTTGAGAAACATTAGGAACTGTTTACATACCAGTTTCATGGGAGAAGGCAGAAAAATGTAGCACATTTAGTTTGAATTTTTTTAATTAACTTATTTTTATTTAGTTGTTGTTTATGTTCAAATTGCTTATAATTGTCCCTTTACCATCACCAAAACAATTCAAATCCCATGAAAAATAATGATTGGGGCATTATCAAGAAAGATAGGCAGAGTGAAGACTAAAAATCTTCTTTTAGGCTTTATCTGGTATTTTATTATCCTTGTGTGGGCTCTTGTAATCCTGGGACATTTTGAATTTGTCTATGAAAACTACAAAAGGCTCCAATTCTAGCAGACCCCACATCCTGTCACCAAATACATTACATACATTTGCTGCTGTTGTTGTTCAGTCACTAAGTCATGTCCAACTCTTTGAGACCCCCTGGACTGCAGGTTCCTCTGTCCTCCACCATCTCCTGGAGATTGCTCAAATTCATTTCCATTGAGTCAGTGATGCTATTGAATCATCTCATCCTCTGTTTCCCCCTTCTCCTTTCGCCTTCAATGTTTCCCAGCATCAGGGTCTTTCCCAGTGAGTTGGCTCTTCGCATCAAGTGGCCAAACTATTGGAGCTTCAGCTTCAGTATCAGTCCTTTCAATGAATATTCAGCATTGATTTCCTTTAGGGTTGGCAGGTGGGATCTCCTTGCAGTCCAAATGACTCTCAAAAGTCTTCTCCAGCACCACAGTTTGAAGCATTAATTCCTCAGTGCTCAGCCTTCTTTGTGATCCAACTCTCGCATCTGTACATGACTACTGTACATCACTGAATGACAGATATTAGATTACTTAACATTGACATAGAAAAAAGGACCCAAGTTTGACTTTTTAAAATATCTTAAAACAAAATGAATTAACGTGTATCATTAAATGACCCTTTCTGTGGAGAAGAAAAAGCAGAACAATGGGGAGGTTTATAATATCTAACTAGAAGATTGAAGGAAGGAAGAACTTTGTGAATACATTTTGGAAAGTTCCATCAATTTTTAGAACTTTGACCTTTTATTTTTGTGTCTTTTAACTTAATTTCAATTCCATAAGATGCTTTAAGCCTATTAAATTTCTAGTTCTTTTTATATTTGAAGACAATCATTGATGAAAATTTAGTTAGGTTCTTGAGTTAAAGTGCATTTCAGAAATAATGACTAAGCTTTATAAGTTGGTTTCCCAAGAATCTCTTCATTACAAAAAACTATAAGATACTATAAATCCCATAATCCTACAAACATTGGAAAGTATTATTGCAATTCTGAATCTTGAATTATATGTGAAACATGATGATTTTATAATCCTGGGGTTCCTTGAATACATTGTTGCCTTCATTATTGTTGTTTAGTTGCTAAATCATGTCTGACTCTTTTGCAACTCCGTGAACTATAGCCCACCAGGATCCTCTGTCCATGGGATTTCCCAGGCAGGAATACTGGAGTGGGTTGCCATTTCCTTCCCCAGGGAGTGAACCTGCATCTCCTGCATTGGCAAGCAGTTATGCTAATTGTATGCTATATTATTAGTCATCACTGTAGGCGGGTTGAATTCAATGAGAAATAATGCACTCTGACAAGTCTATATATGTGTGCTGGGGCATAACACAAAACTCTAAGATGACTGTGTTCAATCTGATTGGTGGGAGTAATTGTCAAACATGTTGGCCATCATTGAGCTTCACTAACCAGCTCCTGGTCTAACATTTTTTATTTTCAATTTGCCATTGCTAGCCCAAGGATCATGTTTTGAGTATTCAGAGCTTTGGCAAAGTCCCACAAGTAAATGATCTCCCCTTCCCCTGAAGCCGGGCACACGCCAGCTTTTCCCAGCCTGGTAGTTTGGGAGATGGTAAAGCAGAGAGGGTTTCTTCTGTGCCATTTGTGTGGCCCAGGGCACATGTGTAGAGACCTCTGTGCTTCTTGCCAGCGAAAGGGCTGATGCCACTTACAGCACCTGAACCGTTGGACCTTAGATCCACCGATCAGGCAAACAGAGTCAGCAGACAGAATGAACAAACAAGACACAGAATAGATGGCTTCCAGAGGAACAACACTGAAGAGAAGCTAGACAATATTTTTATTTTAATGTAAAAATCACCTGTGTGTATACCAAGTTGCTTCAGTCATGTCTGACTCTTTGTGGCCATTTGGACTGTAGCCCATGAGGCTCCTCTGTCCATAGGGATTCCCCAGGCAAGAATATTGGAGTGAGTTGTCATGCCCTGCTCCAGGGGATCTTTCCAACCCAGGGATTGAACTCATGTCTCTTGCATCTCCTGCATTTGCAGGATGGTTCTTTACCACTAGTGCCACCTGGGAAGCCCAAAAGATCACCAAAAAAGAGTCAAATACCAAAAAAAAAAAAAAAAAAGCCAGTCTCAATCTGTCTATATTTGTAAACATGACTGGGGAACTAAAAAAGCAACTAGTCTGAAGAAAAAAAGGGAGAGGTCATAGCTGAGACCTTAGATACGACTTGGTATAAATAGTGGTATTGCTCTTCTTTCTGATAGTCTCTGTTTCCACCACTTTACTTTCAAGAAAGCTCTATGTTAGTATCTATTTTCTCCAATCAAAAGAAATTCAAAGAATTTTCACTTTTATGAAAAAAGCTGTTACTATACAAATGTAGGTCTTTCATAAAAACAATATGGCATAAAGGAACATTTAGAAAGTGGGGGGATTATCTTCATTTCATGTCATGTCTGCCTATGAAAGTTTTCATAGGAACTCTCTACTTTCTGGTAGTTGGTGAAACCTGTATCTCAAAACACCCACACAAAAAGCAAGAGATGGACATTATTAAGAAAAGGAGTCTTGGTGAATGAAGCCAGGATATCCAGTATGTTAAAAAATGTTTTCCAAAGAAGAAAACAAAATAATTGAAGAAAAGCAATAAATAAATTAACAATTTATTATGAAAATGGAAAATACCCACTGAATTTTAGATAATGGTGGTGCAAGAAAGTAGAAATAAAATCAATCCAGCATCTGATTCTCATATGAAATGCCGGAAGCTAGAAAGGGGTAGCAGGTACAGAATAGTTAGCAAAAAGGATGGCAACCCGATTATAACCCACATATGATTGTATGGATAAGAAAAAAAAAAATGTCAAGATAATCAAGATACTATTTATCTATCCCACTGAAAGAATATTTATGTAAAAACTCCAAGGAAAAAGCAAATAGATCAGAATGAAGACTTCAAGAGGGCTCCCCTGGTAAACAATCCAGCTGCCAATGCAGGAGACATGAGTTTGAGCTTTGATCTGGGAAGATCCCATGTGCCTCAGGACAGCTAAGTCTGCGTGCCCCCAACTACTGCACCTGTGTCCTAGAGCCCAGGAGCCACAGCTACTGAAGTCCGTGCACCCTGGAGCCCGCGCTCCACAGCAAGAGAAGCCACTGCAATGAGAAGCCTGCTCATCGCAATTAGAAAGTAGCCTCCACTCTCCACAACTAGAGAAAAACCTGTGCAGTAACTAAGACCCAGCACTGCCAAAAATAAAATAAGTAAACAAACATTAAAAAAGACATGAGGATAGTGGACTATAAGTTGAAAAGAGAACAAAGGTGATGGATTTTGCAGTCATTATTGTCAAAATCCAAGTGGATAATCACAGTGACTGGGAATGTAGAATTTAAGCATAAGTAAAAATTATTGAACTAGAAGAGACAGACTGCAGAGGAAATCCTAATTATTGTCTCAAACTAAAAGTACTAGGAGAACAGTAAACCTGGGAGTGTGAAAAAGCAAATGGAGGGAGATAAGGAAATGTCTTTTCAGATTTCACAATGTGGGGATTGTGGGGATGGGAACATCTTAAATGGTCCAGCTGTGCTGGAAAGAGTGAAATCACTGATGAAATAGAATATCCTTTTGTAAGCTTTTATTTTTTAAATTAATTTTTATTGGAGTATAGTTGCTTTACAATGTTGTGTTAGTTTCTGCTGTATAGCAAAATGAATCAGCTCTAAGTTTATACGTATTCCCTCTGTTTTTGGATTTCCTTCTCATTTAGGTCGCCAAACAACAAAGAGTAGAGTTCCCTGTCTTTTGCTCCCTTCCAGAGTGTGCTCAAATTCATCTCTATTCAGTTGGTAATGCTATCTAACCATCTCACCCTTGACACCCTCTTCTCTTTTTGCCTTCAATCTTTCCCAGCATCAGGGTGTTTTCCTAGTATCAGGTGGCCAGAGTATTGGAGCTTCAGCTTTAGCATCAACCTTCACCACTAGCGTCACCTAAACACCATCTGAGAAATTGCTATTAAAAAAAAAAAAAAATGTGTTGGAACAGCAATTCTGGATCCCCAAACTGGGTGGAGGCAACACTTCATTTTTTTGCATTCTGATGCTGGTGTTCCATGCCCCAAATTTTCTAAATGGGTCCAAGAGATAAAGGCCTTGGAGTTGAGTAGATTAGAATTCAAATTAGAGCAGGGATTCTTTTCGAGTTGGGTGGTCTGGAGCAAGTCAGTTAATCTCTCTGGGCCTCAATTTGATCTTAATAATTACGACAGTGATGAAGTCAGTGATGTTAATACTTTTAAAAAAGTCTATCAGTTTTTGGTCACATTGTGAAAAGCCTTGTGTCAAACACTCCCAGTTCTTGCTTCCTTATATAGCCTGACATCTTTCATCTGTGTTTCCTCCTAATACATATCAGTTATCAGGTATCCACCATGCCTGGAATCCTCTCCAGTCAAGGGCCACTTCTGAATCACTCTAATCCACCTACTTCTGCCCTTTCTCAACTTAATGGACAATTTTTTTTTTTTGCTTTTTCCCTCTATTTTCCAGTGTTGTTTGCATAGGATTTGTTTCTCTTATATTCTTGGCTGTAATATTCTATTAATTTTAAATTTAAAAATAAAAAGTTAAAGCTTTTTTTCAGGGAAACAAAAATGAAGGTTAAGATATTCTTAATATCAGAATTTTTACATATCAAAATAGTATTAATATTTTATATCTTTAATTTTTACTCTGCAATATCACTTTTAATGCTTATCTATTTTCCCATTTAGGAATCAGTCATGATCTATCTTATTAGTATTATATTAGAAGGTATTTAGAAGCTATATACTTAGCAACTAAACCATCACCACCACCACATCCTACTAAGACTGGATATTTACTTATTTAGACTGGATATTTAGATTTTAAAATGTCTGCCAATTTTATGGATGAAATGATATTTAATTTACTTGAGATGAAATTTTTTAATATGTGTGTGTGTGCTTTTTCACTCAGTCATGTCTGACTTTTGGGACCCCATGAACTGTAGCCCTGGAACTGTAGCCCTGGAACTAAGACTGGATATTTACTTATTTAGACTGGATATTTAGATTTTAAAATGTCTGCCAATTTTATGGATGAAATGATATTTAATAATGGCATTTACTTGAGATGAAATATTTTAATATGTGTGTGTGTGCTTTTTCACTCAGTCATGTCTGACTTTTGGGACCCCATGAACTGTAGCCCACCAGGCTCCTCTGTCCATAGGATTCTCCAGGCAAGAATTCTCCAGGCAATACTGGAATGGGTAGCCATTCCCTTCTCCAGGGGATCTTCCTGACCCAGGAACTGAACCTGCATCTCCTGCATCGCAGGTAGATTCTTTACCATCTGAGCCACCAGATACCTGTACCTCCTGCATCGCAGGCAGATTCTTTACTCAGATGGTAAAGAATCTGCCTGCGATGCAGGAGACCTGAGTTTGATCCTTGGGTCGAGAAGATCCCCTGGAGAAGGGAATGGCTACCCACTCTAATATTCTTGCCTGGAGAATTCCATGGACAGAGGAACCTGGTGGGCTGTAGTGTAGGAGTTCCCAAAGAGTCAGACATGACTGAGAAACTAACACTTTCACATTTTAATATGTTCATTATTTATTTATATTTTTTATGTGATTTATTTGTTGGTTTCATTGAATCATTTCTCTATTATGGTATTCCTTTTGAATACAGACTTACTGGAGTTTATCTGAAGTATAGTTGATACAGTGATATTATGTAAGTTTCAAGTATATAATATTGTGATTCACAACTTTTAAAGGTTAAACTCCATTTATAGTTAAATAAAATATTGACTATATTCCCCGTGTTGTGAAATAAATCCTGAGCCTGTCTTACAACTTACATCCAGTAGTTTGTACCTTCTATTCCTCTGTCCCTAAGTTGCCCCTCTCCCCTTCCCCACTAGTAACCACTAGGTTGCTCTCTCTGAGTCTGCTTCTTTTTTATTGTTTTCATGTTTGTTGTATCTTTTAGATTCCATACATAAGTGAGATCTTACAGTATGAGACTTTCTCTAACTTATTTAATTTAGCATAATGCCCTCCAAGTCCTTCCATGTTGCTACAAATGGCAAAATTTCTTTCATTTTTATGGTTGAATAGTATTCTTTTGTGTATATATACCACATCTTCTTCATCTGTTTATCTGTTGATGGACATTTAGGTTGTAAAGGAAATCTTTTTACATTAATGATACTAGTCTTTCATAACTCATTTAAAATTATCAATAATTTTCACACTTTGTCCTGTGCTTTCAGTGTTTTTCTCCCAACCTTTTCTGTTTAGATTTACAGAATAGTTGTGAAAATAATAGAGAATTCCCATATACCCTATGTCAGCTTTCCCTTTGTTGTCTTAAAACCACAGAACAGTTATCAAAACCAAGAACATTGGTACAATTCTATTAAAGTACAGATTTCATTTGGATTTTTCCATTTTCTATTAATGTCATTGCACTGAGTTGTTGTATCTCTTTGGTTCCTTTCCATTTGTGGCAACCCCTCAGCCATTCCTTGTCTTTCATGATCTTGACAATTATGAAGATCATACCTTTAACTTTCAAATGCTATTTTTAGATATTTTTAAGTTTTTATAAATGTTTCTGTTAAAATATTAATATTCCCCTTTATGATTTTTACCTTTGTTGCTAGATATAAAATACTGAGAAAGTCATGTCCTTCCCCAAGAAACAAATATTTAATAACATCTTGTAGCACTTTTATTGCTTCATTAAAAATACATTTAATTTTATCCTTCCTGGAATTTGTTTTAGTATAAACCATGAGGTAACAATATAATCTGCTCATTTATCCCCAAATATCCAGATATTTGTCCCAACACTATTTGCTGAAAAATCATCTTTTGTATAAAATCTTAATGTGCCTTAATGATTGGTCTATTTTTCTTTCCTACCATTTCCAGACTGTTTTAATTTGTATACTTAAGACAATATTTTAATACTGCTATGTTCCATTTGAAAAATGTACTGTACTGTCTGTTTTGCTCATTTTCCCTTCTAGATCAATTTTAGATCTTATCAAGTTCTAAATATTTCTTTTTGATGATTTCCTTATTACTTTCTAAAATGTATAGCTTTAGAGGAGACTTTACATTTTTTCCAAATCTTGAAGTTAGTTTTCAGTTATGTATAAATCTAACTGTTTAAATCTGAATATTTTTTCTCTCATTTCTAATCATTTTCATTTTAGTGATAGACATCTCAGGTGGCCCAGGTGGTAAAGAATGCTCCCACCAATGCAGGAGATGTGGATTCGATACCTTGGTTGGGAAGATTCCAACAAATTTCAAAAGGTATGTTGAAATTGTTAGCAAAGAAACACCATAAAACATCACCTGTTTTGTGATACACATAAAATTTGTTAAAACTTTTCTGTACTCTTACCATAGAAATTTATACAGAAATTTAGCATGACAATTATGTTTCAAAAGTTTATAGACATGAAAACAACACTTATGATATAACATTGTAAGTTTCAGTAGTTGAGAAAAAGAAAAAAATACAATTCCAGTGAGATAATTGAGAAATGGCCTTTGAATTTAGCTGAACAGGACCCTCTCAGAAGCAGCAGTTGTGAAAAAGGCTTATATCTAATGTGTAATATAAAAAAACTGAGAACAATTATTTTAAGGTAGACATTTACCAGGCTATATTATAAAATAATGATTATAATAAAACTTGTGCACCTCCCCTGCCCACACAGACTAAAAACTGTAGGACTGATTACAGTTGAAAATTCTAATACTGTATAATGTATGAGATCTATAAAGAGGATCAGCTTAGCCAGCTAATAAATGTAGAATCTTCTTGGAAGATACACCCAAGACTTGGTCCCCAGTCCTAAATCTTCACTTATCATCTTCTGCCCAAAATCAAACTCTCTCTTTAGGCACACAAAGTAATACTATAGCTCTTGGAAGAATAAGAAATCAGAGTCAGAATAAGAAAAAATGATAGTAGAAAAAGAAATTGAAATTCACTATATTTAGCACTTTTAAATGGTTTCAATGTAAGTGTCTTTTGGCTTTATGATTATAATAATGTGAGGATTTTCTCTGTGAGAAAAGTTGATTAAAATATTTAGAATAATCTAGGACATTTAATTTGCATATTTTGTGACTAGCAGAGTTAGCTGAATTTGTAGTCAAGGGCTAAATGTTGGAAAAACTAAATGTGTTAAATGAATACTATTTGTTCTGCAAGTGGTATGCATATATCTATTGAAATTTTTATTTTTATTAATACATTAGATGTTAGCAAAGGTCATATAACACTGGATTGCTTTCTATTCATATAAACTATTCGGGTACCAAAGGATTCATTAATGCACTATAAAATGTTTTCCACTAATTTTTTAAATGTAGAGGAAAAAAATTTGTTGTATAAGAAAATGATTGAAAGAAAGTACAGTGAAATGTTTATATCAGATCTTTATAATAAAATAAAAGTAATTGTTATTTTTAGATATTGTTTTGCAATTTCTAAGAGTTCTACAACAAATGCTTTTTCAGTCCGTTTGAGCTGAATTACAGTACAGTAGAAACATAAGACATGACTGAAGTGACTTAGCAGCAGCAGCAGCAGCAGAAGCAACTATATAGTTCATTTTACATGTTAACTTGGCTAGGTTATGGTGCCAAGTTTTTTTATCAAACACTACTCCAGATGTTGCTTTGAAGGTGTTTTGTAGATGTAAGTAGTATTAGCAACAGCTGACTCTAAGCAGATTATCCTCCATCCAATGGCAGATCTCAATCAATCAATTGAAGGCCTTAAGAGCAAAAACTGAGGGTTCTTGGGGAAGTTGGAATTCTACTTCACCACTTGAATTGAAATCCTGCCTGAGTTTCCACCCTGCTAGCCTACCCTGTGGATTTAGACCCAAGAATCTAATATCAACTCTTACCTGGATCTCCAACCTGCCAGCCTGCCCTTCAGATTTTTGTACTTGCCAGATCCCACAACTGCATGAGCCTGTTCCTTAAAATAAGTCTCTTCATATACATTCTATTGGCTTTGTTTCTTTGAAGAATCGTGACTTATATAACAACTGCAAAATTCAAGCGGTGTAAAACTACAAGTTTATTTTTTCATTCTGATCACTGTGGACTTTCTAAGAATGCTGTTTCCATGTTTTTATCATACTTCTCTGGTAGGTTAGGCGGACAAAGTATCTAATATCTATAATTTTGCCAGGCTCTGTGACAGAGGGAAATCATGATGTGGCCAAGATTTGCTAGCCCCTTAGAGCTTCTTGGAGGAGAAGGCAATGGCACCCCACTCCAGTACTCTTGCCTGGAAAATCCCATGGATGGAGGAGCCTGGTAGACTGTGGTCCATGGGGTCGCTAAGAGTCGGACACACCTGAGTGACTTCACTTTCACTTTTCACTTTCACACATTGGAGAAGGAAATGGCAACCCACTCCAGTGTTCTTGCCTGAAGAATCCCAGGGATGGGGGAGCCTGGTGGGCTGCCGTCTATGGGATCACATAGAGTCGGACACGACTGAAGTGACTTAGCAGCAGCAGCAGCAGAGCTTCTTGGGGCCCCTTTTCTGGGGGAGTGGGGTGGGTGAGAATACCGGAGTGGGTTGCCATTCCCTTCTCCAGATCTTCCCGACCGAGGGATCGAACCCAGGTCTCCAGCACTGTAGACAGATGCTTCACCGTCTGAGCCACCAGGAAAGTCTGGGCTTCCCTGGTGGCTCAGTGGTAAAGAACCCGCCTGCAAAGCCAGAGACGCAGAAGGCACAGGTTTGATCCCTGAGTTGGGAAGATCTGGAGGATCTGGAAGATCTGGGAAGATCTGGAGGAGGGCATGGCAACCCGCTCCAGCATCCTTACCTGGAGAATTCCATAGGGTTGCAAAGAGTCAGACACGACAAAAGCGACTGAGCAAGTGACCAGGGAGGGTAGACAGAAAATAAACTAAAACATTTCAGGGTGTGATAAATCCTGTGGAGAATGGGGCCTCCCTTGTGGCTCAGCTAGTAAAGAATCCACCTGCAATGTGGGAAACCTGGGTTCGATCCTGGGTTGGAAAGATCCCCTGGAGAAGGAAAAGGCTACCCACTCCAGTATTCTGGCCCGGAGAATTCCACAAACTGCATAGTCCATGGAGTTGCAAAGAGTCGGACATGACTGAGCGAATTTCACTAGAGCTTCTGCCTTGGTGGATATCACTTTCACTAGTATTTCATTGGTAAAAGCAAGCCATGTGGCCACATTGGAGGCTGATAGTAGGAAAGTGCATGCCAGCCATTGCCCCAGATTGTGAACAGTCCTAATGCCTACCACAGTGTGTTAATAAAATCAGAAAATATCTTATACAAGTACACTTAACATGGCCATGTTTGGTTGAACCAGTGATTTTGTGGAATATGAAGATATTTGATACTGTATCCCTTAACTTCCATTGTGTCTAGTTTGACATCAAAATCCTTTGGAAGATTCTCCTTCCCAATACTTCCTTTTCTCTTCTAGGGTTCACTCAGCAACAGATAGCTAAATAGAAAGGAGGCTTCTATGGCCTTCCAGTCTTCTGGAACAAAAAGATTAAGATATGTCCAAGTCCTCTCTCCTACCATAAGGAAATCAGAAGATATAAGAAGAAATAATAAAAGTGTTGAGACACTCCCCATGCTGCAAAGTTAGAATAAGGCCAGAAGGAATGCTAGATTGTGCTTCAGAGTTGTGTTTTGATTTTCTCCTCCAGGTATCCTAGAATGAAAAGAGGATAAACTCACATTCCCAGAAAGAATTGAGTCTCCTATGGATAAATAAAACCCATTCAATAATTTGAAGAGGAAAATGAATAGATTAAAATATTAAAAATAAAGTTAGAGACTGAGAGGGAGTATGATGACCTTCAAACAAGAGCATGAAAGACTTGAAGGGGAAGGATTTGATTTGAGCTAACTAGTGCAATAAAGCTTCCCTGGTGGCTCAGAGGGTAAAGCGTCTGACGGCAATGCAGGAGACTCAAGTTTGATCCCTGGGTAGGGAAGATCCCCTGGAGAAGGCAATGGCACCCCACTCCAGTACTCTTGCCTGGAAAATCCCATGGATGGAGGAGCCTGGTGGGCTACAGTCCATGGGGTCGCAGAGAGTCGGACTTGACTGGGCGACTTCGCTTTCACTTTCTCTCAGTGCAATAAAAACTCAGTGTCTGTGGCTTATTTTTCTCATTCCTAGTTATAGGATATAATGGTGGACTTAAACTTTTGAGTCTAGTGTAGCTTCTTTGCCAACTAATTTCTAAAATATTTCTAAGATGCTTCCTTTCAAGGTGCTTCTATTGTTAGACACAGAATTAAAGCCAAAATTCTTGTTTGCAAACTGAAAATATACATACCTCAAACTGGGACTTGATTGCTTCACATAACCAAAAGCTCCAGGGCTATGCTGTTCTGCTCACAGTTCAATGACTGAAGAATTTTATAAGCACTCGTCTGGCAAGTTTGTTCCTGATCCCCAGCTGTGGTGTCTGGGGATGGAGGATTTACTCTCAAGACAGCTTCTTTACTCATTCATCTGAAGGCTTAGACCTCTGACTTTTCCCAGTTATGGTGATCTGAGGGTGGTGCACTTCTTAAACGGTTGCTGTCTTCTTAGAGACAGAAAGCAGAGCGGTAAGTGTATTAAGGGATTTTGTGGAAATGAGTACAGCATCAATTCTGTTGCACAGAATCATTATTCTGTTGCCTAAAGTAGTTATGCATGGCATTGGGACAGATTCAGGGGGGCTTGAGAAACAGATTCTGAGTCTTCACGGAGCAGCGAATCACATGGCAGATGAGCAGGTATGATGGGACATGTTGTCGACATCTTTGGAAAATACAGGTCTTTTCAAAGAAGGCTTTTGAAATAGAGATTAAAATATATCTTGTTGTATGTTGACCAAATCAGCAAATTGTTTGACCATAGATCATTATAACACTTGAAAGTTACATATATGGAAGCTTATCACTCTTACCTGGTCCTCACTGGTTCTTTTCATTCTTCTTCCATTCCATTCTTCCATCCTTCCTTCCTTCCTTCTCCTGTTCTGGCTGCTGAAACAGAATACCACAGACTGACTAGCTTATAAATACTAAAAATTTATTTCTCACAGTTCAGAGGCTGGAAAATCCAAGATCAGGATGCTGGCAGATTCAGTGTCCGGTGAGGGTCTTCTTGGTTTATAGACAGTTATCTTTTTGCTGTGTCCTCACAGGGCATAAAGGGTGAGGGAATTCTCTTGGGTCTTTTTGCTAAGGGCTCTAACCCCATTTACGGCGGCTCTGCTCCTCACCTTGATGACTCCATCACCTCTCCTCCCTTCCTAATAACATCACATTAAGAGCTAGGATTTTGACATATGAATCTTGACAGGACGTAAAAATTCACTACACTGCTTTTTCTTTTCTTTTGCTGCTTGTTTTCACTGTCCAACTCCTAAAACTCTTAAGTGCATTATTTTTATTTTCTTGGGAAAGTCCAGTAGCCGAGAGCTAACTGAAAATAAGCATCGCCTCATCTTCATTCCCAATCTCAAGCAATACATCTTTTTCTTAACAGAACAAACTAAGAAAGGCTCATACCCTACATCTGCTTTTTAAAAGAATTTTAATCTTTCTTAGTCATCTGAGTCATTGCACTACTCCCTTGTTAATTTTGAAATTTCCATGGTTCACTTGAAGGGTAGAAAGTACAAATGACTGCATAGTCATGGCCTAATTCCTAACAAAACTTTTTGGTTGTTATTTACTTTTGAAACTAGTACTCAATGTCACCATACTTATTAGAACAATGATTTAAATTTTAATATCAAGAATCATAATTTAGAGTAATGGATTGAAGGGAGAAATGTTGAGATGTGTATTAATTTTTAAAGTTTTTTGCCTATATTTTATCTTATTAAATGCTATAAAACCCCATAAGGTTGGCATTATTATTACACTCTTTAAGGAAACAGAATGAATGAGGGCCAGTAACTGGATTCAAAGCACATAGCTTGTAGATGGTTATTTAGGAAAACAGAACTTCTGGTCCATTGCAATTGTCATTACACTAAGCATTCTGCACTAAAATGCAATACAAAGCAGTCACTAAAATATGTGAAGAAAATGCACATTTCAGGATAATAATGATAATAAAATATTGGGTTCTGTATCATATTCAGTAAGAATTATAATTCAAAGTGTTAATTCTGCAGCCTTGAATATTTCTCAGTCATCAAAGAAATCCTTAACTGAGAGTTACAACGTGTCAGGTCCTCTGCTTAACTCTATGAGAACTCAGAAGAAATCACCTACTTTGTCCCTGACATCAGAACACATCAAAGACACATCAGAATAACTGGGGAGACAAGAATGTCTGTTTGAAATAATTAAATAATATTTATGTGGCTTAGGTTCAGTGGGAATGTGAGGTCAATCAGTTTTCAGATCATCAATGTGTAGATAATAATGAGACGTAGGGTTCAATTCAGTTCAGTCGCTCAGTCGTGTCTGACTCTTTGTGACCCCATGAACTGCAGCACGCCAGGCCTCCCTGTCCATCACCAACTCCCGGAGTTTACTCAAACTCATGTCCATTGAGTTGGTGATGCCACCCAACCATCTCTTCCTCTGGCATCCCCTTCTTCTCCTGCCTTCAATCCTTCCGAGCATCAGGGTCTTTTCAACTGAGTCAGCTCTTCGCATGAGGTGGCCAAAGTACTGGAGTTTCAGCTTCAACATTAGTCCTTCCAGTGAACACCCAGGACTAATCTCCTTTAGGATGGACTGGTTGGATCTCCTTGCAGTCCAAGGGACTCTTAAGAGTCTTCTTCAACACCACAGTTCAAAAGCATCAATTCTTCGGCGCTCAGCTTTCTTTATAGTCCAACTCTCACATCCATACATGACCACTGGAAAAACCATAGCCTTGACTAGATGGACCTTTGTTGGCAAAGTAATGTCTCTGGCTTTTTAATAAGCTATCTAGGTTGGCCATAACTTTCCTCCCAAGGAGTAAACGTCTTAATTTCTCGGCTGCAATCACCATCTGCAGTGATTTTGAAGTCCCCAAAAATAAAGTCAGCCACGGTTTCCACTGTTTCCCCATCTATTTGCCATGAAGTGACAGGACCAGATGCCATGATCTTAGTTTTCTGAATGTTGAGCTTTAAGCCAACTTTTTCACTATCCTCTTTCACTTTCATCAAGAGGTTCTTTAGTTCTTCTTCACTTTCTGCCATAAGGGTGTTGTCAGCTGCATATCTGAGGTTATTGATATTTCTCCTCGAAATCTTGATTCCAGCATGTGCTTCATCCAGCCCAACATTTCTCATGATGTACTCCGCACATAAGTTAAATAAGCAGGGTGACAATATACAGCCTTGGCATACTCATTTTTGTATTTGGAACCAGTCTGTTGTTCCATGTCCAGTTCTAAACTGTTGCTTCCTGACCTGCATACAGGTTTCTCAAGAGACGTAGGGTAAAATAAATCATATCAGTATTATGTGTAAATGTTCAAATGTGTCTATGGAAACAATTAACAGTACTGACAATCTTCCAAGACTGAGCCAAGTGCCCACTGGGCCACCAAATAATGATAACCAATTTGATGCCTAGGAGAAGACACAAACTGGAAAGGCCAGTCCTTCCTTTCTAGAGACTGCAAAGTGGAGACATTCTTTATGAAACGGTAGTGATAAGCATGTTTCCAGGGTTGAGGGGAAAACCTGGATTTGATTGCAATGGGTGAAAATTTCATTTACAGTAAAAGAGAGTATTTTCTCCTTCTCCATGGTTCTGAGTGGTGGTTTCATGTGATGTGCATCTCAAATCCCCAAGTGAATGAAATGCTGCTGGAGATCTTTTAAAGAAAAATTCAGATTTAGTAGATTTGGTATGGGACCTGAGATATTGAACTTTCAAAAATCTCCTGTTGTTTGTCCATTCACCACAGTCTGAGGAGCAAAACCCTAGGGCCCAAAAAAGAAACACATGAAGAGAAGATTTAGCAATTCTAGGTGAGGAAGCAGGAGTTGGTTGTTTTGGGAACTGGGCACAGAGAGACACATGGCCATGAGAGTTTCATGTGGAATGAAGCATCAACAAGGGGGGTAGGATAGACAGTATAAGGAAGAGCAGAGCTGGATTAGCTGTGAATCTAGTGATGCTTAGCTTTGGCAGCTCTTACTTGGTAAGAAACTGGAATCAAGACTGCTGGGAGAAATATCAACAACCTTAAATATGCAGATAATACCACCATTATGGCGGAAATTAAGAGGAACTAAAGGGCCTCTTGATGAAAGCAAAAGAGGAGAGTGAAAAAGCTGGCTTAAAACTCAACATTCAAAATACAAAGATTATGGCATCTGGTCCTGTGGCATCTGCTTCATGACAAATAGATGGGGAAACAGTGGAAACAGTGACAGATTTCATTTTCTTGGGCTCCCAAATCAGTGTTGATGATGACTGTAGCCACTAAATTAAAAGACGCTTGCTCCTTGGAAGAAAAGCTATGATCAACCTAGAGAGTGCTTTAAAAACCAGAGACATCACTTTGCCAACAAAAGTTCATCTAGTCAAAGCTGTGGTTTTCCCAGTGGTCATGTATGGATGTGAGAGTTGGACCATAAAGAAGGCTGAGTGCCAAAGAATTGATGCTTTTGAACTATGGTGCTAGAGAAGACTTTTGAGAGTCCCTTGGACAGCAAAGAGATCAAATCAGTCAGTCCTAAAGGACATCAACCCTGAATATTCATTGGAAGGACTGATGCTGAAACCGAAGCTCAAATACTTTGGCCACCTGATGCGAAGAGCCGACTCATTGGAAAAAACCTTGATGCTGAGAAAAATTTACGGCAAGAGGAGAAGGGATGACAGAGGATGAGATGGTTGGATGGTATCACTGACTCAAAAGACATGAGTTTAAGCAAACTCAGGGAGACAGTGGTGGACAGAGAAGCCTGGCATGCTGCAGTTCATGGGGTCTCAAAGAATTGGACATGACTTACTGACTGAACAACAGCAAAAACAAAGTTTAAAGCTGACATAGAAAGACATTTTAAGCATTATCACTTAAGGCTGCTGTCTCTTTCCATTCTCACTTCTACTCTCTCATCTTTTGGTGCCAGAGTGACTCTGGATAGTTTGGAAATGTATACTCAAGGTTCAGTTGCTCAGTTGTGTCCAACTATTTGTGACGCTATGGACCATAGCCCACCAGCCTTCTCTGTCCATAGGATTTTCCAGGCAAGAATACTGGAGTGGGTTGCCATTTCCTCTTCCAGGGGATCTTCCCAACCCAGGGATCGAACCTTCATTGACAGGCAGGTTCTTTACCGTCTGAGCCATCCAGGTGGCTGCATATTCAGTATTTAACTGATGTGAAGCTCTCTCCTATTGGTAATGTTCTCAAGGATGCACCATATAAAATTATTAATGCCTCATACAATGAAATTATTTTTCAGAGTGTACTGTATGCAATCAACAGAAATTATTCTGATACTGAAAAGTATATTTTGACAATTATTTCTCATATTTAAAGCAGTAATTTATTAAGAAGAGATGCATTTGAAGGCAAGTACTGAATAGGCTATTATTTTGATTGATAATTAAATTAACAAAGTGGATTGAATCATATGAATACATTAGAAAAACAAGTGGATACCCATTAATTTGAACTGAAACACTAACATGGACAAAAACAACATAAAACTGACACTACAACAGTACAATGTAAATATCTAGAACAAACTGGTTAAAGATTATCATTAACTTACAAGTTTTAAAGCCATGTACTGAATAAGAAAATTTGAATTGCTGCAAAACTCAGTAGTTCACGTAGGAAAAAATATCTGATATGTTTTTTCCCAAATTTGATAGTCATCTTAAACATTTACATGAAATTAGCAATAATTGCTTAGAAGTAGAAATTTCTCTAAAGTGTCAATAATGATTAAAAAACAGTCAAATTTTGAAAAAATAACTCAAAATAATGTAAAATTTGGGAACCCTAGCACTAATTATAAATCAACCATGAATTTACTAGGTAGAATGTGAAAATCAGTTATTATAATATGATATTTTTTGTCTTTTGAACATATATGTATCTACATAGATAGTTTGGACTTGACGTAAGGTAGGGTTGACTGTGAATTTTAGCACTGCTACTCCCTAGGTTTCTGTGGTTGACAGGTGATTCACAGCTGTGCTTCCCACCTTCTAGAAGAGGGCAGTGGTACCAATAACACTATCTGAACACTGACTGCCACAGGCACTGCGTTAAGGGCTTGTGATGTTATCTCATTTAATCTTTCTAATAATGGTATTTGGTTGATTCTGTTATTATCACTATTTTATAGATAAGGCATTTAAGGCATAGGCAGGCCAGGAACTCACCCAGGGTTAAAAAAAAAAAAAAATTACTAACAGATGAAAGGATATGACTGCAGAAATTCTGATTCCAGGGCACAAGCTCTGAATCATCTAAATCAGGCACCATTTTAGACTTGGAGGGAAAGAAAGATTATGAAGAAAACAATGTAAAATAAGAAGGCATATTATGAAGCACCATGTTATGGCCACATCCTTAAAACTCTTCCTTTTCTGCAAAGGCAGAAAAGACCATGGGACCCTGTTCTGAACTGGAGGTGGCTTCATGAAGGAAATGACTCAAACTGATGGCTGCAGGAAGGACCTGCATTTAGACAAGCAAGCAAAACAACCAAATAACATGATGTGAGTGGAAAGACTTGCAACAATTTATTCACTGTTACCACTTGTGGAGCCAGACCTCAGCCATGAAAGGAAACAAAACTTTGCCCTAGCAAATATTTTGACCCAAAGTTAGAGAAAGCCAGTAGAAGTAAGCCCAAACAAGCCATCGAAGTTGCCTCATGCCTAAAATGGAATGTCTTGATTCAAATAATAAATCTTGCTGGTTAAGCTCTCAAGGGTACTAGCAATAGATTATTGCATGAGTGTATTTAAGGGACAAATGACAGTTTCTCCCACCAATGGGACAACAATCATACAGTAAGGCAATAGAGGAATCTGAGTCAGTTTGTGCCAAATCAAACTTCAAGGAATGTTTCTGTATCAAAGTTTACCTGGACTTTCCCTGGCAGAAACTCTGTTATTGAGATATATGAGCTTGGTTGTACAAGAAGGAGTTCTACCAGTTCTGGGGAAATCATGACTCACAGTAATTCAGTCCTCATGCGATCTTGGCAGAGATCAAACGTTACTTTACAACAGCTGCGAAATCTGCATTGGATACCTCTGTGAATGGTCCATGATGAATGGCTAATGGGAACACGGGACTTTAATTTAGTTGAAAGGGTTCTAACTGACATAGTACACCTGTGAGTACTGTTCTGTATTTTTGAGAATAGCAGCAAATGTTTTTCATTCTTTGGTCCCAGAACATCTTGCTATATTTATTGAGTGGATAACTGAAACAAGATGACCCTGGCTTCTCAAAATTTTTGAAGATTTTGTTTTTCAAATCTCAGAGTCAAACCATCACTTCATTTTGAACTCCAAATGCGGTGCAGTGCATGCATGCTCAGTTGTGCTCAATCTTTCCAACCCCATGGACTGTAGCCCACCAGGCTTCTCCGACCATGGGATTCTCCAGGCAAGGATACTGGAGTGGGTTGCCATTTCCTCCCTGGGAAGCCCCTGAGCTCCAAATGAGCTGAAGGCAATATTTAGCTTGACATTGATCTTCTAAGTAGAAAAGCATAAATTACCTGAGTTGAAAGAGATGGAAATACCAGAAAACCTGACCTGCCTCTAGAGAAACCTGTATGCAGGTCAGGAAGCAACAGTTAGAACTGGACATGGAACAACAGATTGGTTCCAAACAGGTAAAGGAGTATGTCAAGGCTGTATATTGTCACCCTGCTTATTCAACATATGCAGAGTACATCATGAGAAATGCTGGGCTGGAGGAAGCACAAGCTGGAATCAAGATTGCCAGGAGAAATATCAGTAACCTCAGATATGCAGATGACACCACCCTTATGGAAGAAAGTGAAGAAGAACTAAAGAGCCTCTTGATGAAAGTGAAAGAGGATAGTGAAAAAGTTGGCTTAAAGCTCAACACTCAGAAAACTAAGATCATGGCAGCTGGTTCCATCACGTCATGGCAAATAGATGGGGAAACAGTGGAAACAGTGGCTGACTTTATTCTTCTGAGTTCCAAAATCACTGCAAATGGTGATTACAGCCATGAAATTAAAAGACGCTTGCTCCTTGTAAGGAAAGTTGTGACCAACCTAGACAGCATATTAAAAAGCAGAGACATTACTTTGCCTACAAAGGTCCATCTAGTCAACGCTATGGTTTTTCCAGTGGTCATGTATGGATGTGAGAGTTGGACTATAAAGAAGGCTGATCACCGAAGAATTGATGCTTTTGAACTATGGTGTTGGAGAAGACTCTTGAGAGTCCCTTGGAATGCAAGGAGATCCAACCAGTCCATCCTAGAGGAGACCAGTCCTGGGTGTTCATTGGAAAGACTGATGTTGAAGCTGAAAGTCCAATACTTTGGCCACCTGATGCAAAGAGCTGACAAGAATGGATTAAAGATCTAAATGTAAGACCAGAAACTATAAAACTCCTAGAGGAGAACATAGGCAAAACACTCTCCGACATAAATCACAGGAGGATCCTCTATGACCCACCTCCCAGAATATTGGAAATAAAAGCAAAAATAAGCAAATGGGACCTAATGAAACTTAAAAGCTTTTGTACAACAAAGGAAACTATAAGCAAGGTGAAAAGACAGCCTTCAGAATGGGAGAAAATAATAGCAAACTACACAACAAAGGATTAATCTCAAAAATATACAAGCAACTCCTGCAGCTCAATTCCAGAAAAACCAATGACCTAATCAAAAAATGGGCCAAAGATCTAAACAGACATTTCTCCAAAGAAGACATACAGATGACTAACAAACACATGAAAAGATGCTCAACATCACTCATTATCAGAGAAATGCAAATCAAAACCTCAATGAGGTACCATTACACGCCAGTCAGGATGGCTGCTATCCAAAAGTCTACAAGCAATAAATGCTGGAGAGAGTGTGCAGAAAAGGGAACCCTCTTACACTGTTGGTGGGAATGCAAACTAGTACAGCCGCTATGGAGAACAGTGTGGAGATTCCTTAAAAAACTGGAAATAGAACTGCCATATGACCCAGCAATCCCACTTCTGGGCATACACACTGAGGAAACCAGATCTGAAAGAGACATGTGTACCCCAATGTTCATCGCAGCACTGTTTGTAATAGCCAGGACATGGAAGCAACCTAGATGCCCATCAGCAGACGAATGGATAAAGAAACTGTGGTACATATACACTATGGAATATTACTCAGCCATTAAAAAGAATACATTTGAATCAGTTGTAATGAAATGGATGAAACTGGAGCCCATTATACAGAGTGAAGTAAGCCAGAAAGATAAATACCAATACAGTATACTAACGCATATATATGGAATTTAGAAAGATGGTAATGATAACCCTATACGCAAGACAGAAAAAGAGACACAGATGTACAGAACAGACTTTTGAACTCTGTGGGAGAAGGCGAGGGTGGGATGATCTGAGAGAATAGCATTGAAACATATATATTATCAAGTGTGAAACAGATCGCCAGTCCAGGTTGGATGCGTGAGACAAGTGCTCAGGGCTGGTGCACTGGGATGACCCAGAGGGATGGGATGGGGAGGGAGGTGGGAGGGGGGTTCAGGATGGGGAACACATGTAAATCCATGGCTGATTCACGTCAATGTATGGCAAAAACCACTACAATATTGTACAGTAATTAGCCTCCAGTTAATAAAAATAAATGAAAAAAAAAAAAAAGAAAAGAAAAGACCCTGATGCCAGGAAAGATTGAGGGCAGGAGGAGAAGTGGACGACAGAGGAAGAGATGGTTGGATGGCATCACCGACTCGATGGACATGGGTTTGGGTGGATTCCAGGAGTTGGTGATGGACAGGGAGGCCTGACGTGCTGTGGTTCATGGGGTCTCAAAGAGTCGGACACGACTGAGCGACTGAAATGAACTGATGTTAACACTGCAGTCATGCTGGCAACCCACTCCAGTATTCTTGCCTGGAGAATCCCATGGACAGGGGATCCTGCCGGGCTCTAGTCCTTGGAGTTGCAAAGAGTCAGGCAAGACTGAAGTGACTTAGTATGCACACTTAGAGATGCCACCTTCTTGAGATACCTGAAGCTCCAATGAGGAATAATTTCTGTGTCATAGTGGCACTAGCGATGAACAGTTTTGTTTCTTAAACACGTGATTGGGTTCCTAAGGCTAGAATTTAGAGTATAGTATTTAGAATACAAAACTGTGATTCGTATATGTCTGGCTAGTGATAGTTTGATAAAAGTGTGCAAGTCCTTGGTCCTTGACTCACACAATTTTGGGACCTTAGAATTTCAAGTCTAATTTCTTTCAATGAGATTTCGCTCTACCTATGTTGATAGTTGAAATATTTAACAACTATGATGGCTTGTCATTGAACAATGAGAAACAAAAAGAAAAACATTTTATTTGTTGAATGACAATACTATCTATCTTGTAAAGGTCAGGGCAGATTAAATGAGGAAGTATTTGTAGTATCTAGAAGATAGTAGGTACTCAATATATACTCAATACATATTATTAATTTATTTCATTACATCATTGAATTTTTTCTCAATGTGTATTCCTACCTGTTGCTGAATTTTCAATAGATTCTCTCTCTGGTTCTTTCTCTTTGGGGGGATTTCAATAAGCTGGTTTACGGTTATAATAAATTGACATCCATACATTTAAGCTTCTACCTGTAAATAACTACATCATAGATTTTATCACTTAGTTAACTAATGTTAAATCCTTACTCTTAGTGCTAGCATTTTCTAGACTTTGTGAAAAATAAAATATATTAGGCATCAGTTCAGTTCAGTTCAGTCGCTCAGTCGTGTCCGACTCTGCGACCCCATGAATCGCAGCACACCAGGCCTCCCTGTCCATCACCAACTCCCGGAGCTTACCCAAATTCATTCCATCGGATCAGTGATGCCATCCAGCCATCTCATCCTCTGTCGCCCCTTCTCCTCCTGCCCCCAACCCCTCCCAGCATCAGGGTCTTTTTCAATGAGTCAACTCTTCACATGAGGTGGCCAAAGTACTGGAGTTTCAGCTTCAGCATCAGTCCTTCCAATGCACACCCAGGACTAATCTCCTTTAGGATGGACTGGTTAGATCTCCTTGCAGTCCAAGGGACTCTCAAGAGTCTTCTCCAATACCACAGTTCAAAAGCATTAATTTTTCAGTGCTCAGCTTTCTTTATAGTCCAACTCTCACATTCATATATGACCACTGGAAAAACCATAGCCTTGACTAGACGGACCTTTGTTGGCAAAGTAAAGTCTCTGCTTTTTAATATTAGCATAGTGATGTCCAAATTAAAACTTACATGTATAGCTGGTATAATGCTTTCTAATCTGTGTACTACAGAATATTAGTGGGTTTGAAAAATGTTCATGAGCTAATAAGTTGGAGATATCCTGGTTAAACATTTTTTAAATTATAGGACTTCACTGATCTTTTAAAATCTCATGACTGCAGTGAAAATTTTAAGGCAACTACAAAATTATATCATGCAACGTTTCTCAAATTTATTTGATCTTCAGACACTGATTTTTACTAGAATACCTATTCACATTTATTAGGACAGTAGTATTCCACAGACCTGAGTCTAAGAAATAATTTAATAAGGGCTAAGAATAAAAAAACACCTGGGCACTCATCATTTGCCTGCCACTAAACAACTATCTATCTGAATTTAGGCAACTTGCTTAAACTTTTCTGTACCTTTATTTTCCCAACTCTTAAATGGGAATAATGAGACCCACCACCATCCTCTAATTATCAAATAGAAAAGGAAGTAGGTAGAACAAATATGAGAGTAATTTTTAAAAGTCTCATTGGTATAAAATTGCATACCTTTGTAAGTCAACTTGTTGTTCAGTTGCTAAGTCATGTCCAACTCTTTGCAACCCCATGAACTGAAGCATGACAGGCTTCCATATCCTTCACTATCTCTTGGAGTTTGTTCAGACTCATGTCCACTGAGTCAGTGATCCTATCCAATCATCTCATCCCCTGCTGCCCCATTCTCTTTTTGCCCTCAGTCTTTCCCAGCATCAGGGTCTTTTCCAATGAGTCAGGTCTTTGTATAAGGTGGCCAAAACATTGGAGCTTCAGCATCAGTCCTTCCAATGAGCATTCAGGGTTGATTTCCCCTAGGATTGGCTGGTTTGATCTCCTTGCAGTCCAAGGTACTCTCAAAAGTCTTCTCTAGCACCATGATTTGAAAGCATCAATTCCTCAGAGCTTTGCCGTCTTTATAGTCAAACTCTCACATCCATATATGACTACTGGAAAAGCCATAGCTTTGACTATATGGACTTTTGTCAGCAAAGTGATTGTCTCTACTTTTTAATATGCTGCTTAGGTTTGACATAGCTTTCCTTCTCAGGAGCAAGCATCTTTCAATTTCATGGCTGCAGTCATCATCTGCAGTATAAGTCAACTAGAAGAAAATGATGAAATAATTTATAGAATCATATGAGAAACTACTTAATCATGTGCTTCTGTTGGAGCATTTCCTATGATGATCATGAAAATCTTAAAAACTTTACTTTTCATTAAAATTTGAAAAGAATAGCTATAAATTGTCAAGCAAGGATTATAAAGCTAATAAATTTATCAAAATCTGAATATAAATTACTCTGATTTCTGCACTATTAACCTAGCAGTTTGATAGAGAGCCTTCAGAAGCAAATGGTTCATAGTTTCCAAATATTTTCAAGCAAAATTGTATTCATATGTAGAAACAAACAGCATGATGTAATCTTTGGATTGTCTTCATAAAACAATGTTAGTATGTTTCGCTTAATTCCCAATGCATATTCAATTATAGGATTTTTTTCTATCAAAAGACATGCAATAGTTTAAAAACTTTAGAGAATCATCAAATAAGACCAAAATAATTATGCATCATTTCTTTAAAATGCGTGTGTAACATGGCTGATTCATGTCAATGTATGGCAAAAACCACTTAAGTAATTAGCCTCCAACTAATAAAAATAAATGAAAAAAAAATGCGTGTGTAAATGTGTTAGATGAGTAGTTTCATGAGAATAGAAATTTCTTTTAGTAATATCACAAGGAAAGTGGTTATCTTTGTTGTTATCATGGGTTGAAAGATTCCCAAAGACATTACTGGTGTTTTGGGGCTTTTAATTGAATTTGTGGTTTTCCTGGTGTGCTGTTACAGTCAACAAGGAAAACCAGTTTAAAGATGGTGTCATTGTTTTTGCTTTATAGTCACTAAGTAGTGTTCCACTCTTTCACGACCCTACGGACTGCAACCCACCAGGCTCCTCTGTCCATGCAATTTTCCAGGCAAGAATACTGGAGTGGTATTACCTTTTCCTCCTCCAGGGGATCTTTCAAACCCAAGGATCCATACTGCATCTCCTGCTTACTGTTTCTCAAAAAGTGAAAGAAAAGAAAGGACACGAAGAGGGCTAATGGGAAGGGTCAGGGATGTTCAGTGACTAAAATGAGTATGAGAGTTGACAACTCAGCCTTGTCCTTCTCCTATACTGCAAAAGGCAAAGCTAGTCTGCGAGAGGAAGTCAGAATGCTGCCACCAGGTTCAGGATGTGTTAGATAAGAATCTTGGCATTCTCCCTTTCCAGCTATATGATTGGAGGGCAAGTTACATGGTGTTTGAACCCTGGTTTTCTCTCCAGTATTATGAGGATACTATTATTCACCTCAGAGGTTGAAAGAAGTGTTCAATAAAAAAAAAAAAAAAGCAAATCGATGACAGTGACTGGTATATATTAGGCACTTAGGGTGCATTTCAGAACATGAGTTCTGATGAGAAACCTTCTATCAGTTGATGCTAGTGATATTCCCATTATTTCTAACAGTCACTGTATATGTACCATTTTAACGAGAAACCAGCCCCTTTGAAATTCCTGGAAGCAATGGAAAAAGAAGACAGGAGCGTAGTGCTTACTGTGGATATGCCAAACACTTCCTTCCCTTGCACACGTGGGACCTTCAGATTGGATCTGGAAACTCTCTGTTTGATTCTACCTATGCAGACCACCCAGAAGCTCCAGCTGGAGCAGAAAGTGTGGCTCATTTCCCCTGGATTGGGAGCCAAGAGGAACCTATTACCCATCTGTTCTGCTTTCTGTTCTGAACATCCAGTCTCTATAGTATAGCTCTAAGAAATGGACCCAAAGTCTGAGCCGCATGCCTTGAGGATGATCTTTGTGAGCTTTTTCCTCCTGACTCTAGCCAGCAATTCTTGGCCCTCTTAAAAGTATCTGAATCACTTTCTTAAATTCTGTTTACAAGCAATGTCTCAAATATTTTTCATTAAAATGACCAACTCAGAAATTAAATAATATGTATTTTCATGGTGCTAAAAGAATTCCCCAAATCTTTGCTATTTGACATATTAAAGATTCTACACTTTGACACAGGTTTATATTCAGTAAAATGCTATTACCCTGGTTTATTGAAGACAATAAACTTCCCTGATAGCTCAGTTGGTAAAGAATCCACCTGTAATGCAGGAGACCCCGCTTCAATTCCTGGGTTGAGAAGATCCCCTGGAGAAGGGAACGGCTTCCTACTCCAGAATTCTGGCCTGGAGAATTCCATGGACTGTGTAGTCCATGGGGCTGTAAAGAGTCAAACATGACTGAGCAACTTTCATTGAAGACAATAACCCCTCACAGGTAACAGTCAGATGGCAGTCTCATGCAATAATTCAGATTCAGACAACTACAAAGTGCTACAGGTCTAAGTTCAAATTCAGATCCACTAGTTAATATTTTTATGATACTGAACAAGACACTTGACTTCTCTCAATGTCATTTTCCTAATCAATAACACGCATGTAATAGTGTCTGTCATAGGACTGTTGTGAAATTTAAATGAGAAAATACATAGAGAATGTAAAGCATAATACCTCAGTCATAGTAAGTCTTCAGTCTCTATTACCTATTCTAATAACAATAATTATTATTATATTTTTATTAAAAATAAAAATTAGGCATGGGGGATAGTCAAATGTAAAGCTGCTTTTTGATAAGTTGAATTAGGGAAAGAAGAAGGTGTTGTCTAAATTAGAAGTCAACGAATGAAGAATTTATTTTGTGAAAATATATTCAGTTTTGAAAAAGGATTCAGAAGATGCAAATTAGTATATAACAGGAAGTAGCTGAATATTTCCTCAAAGAGTTTTCTACCTTTCTTTTGTATCTCCAATATATTAAAATAAATAAATATTTCTAAGTAGGGGATAGTTCTCTATCTCAGCTACTAGACATATTTTGCTAACTGAATTATATCAAAGATAATTTAGATTTGCATTTTGTTGTATTTTTTAGGTTAAGAATGACTTCAATGACTTTAGAATCTCTTTTCCTGCATTTGTGTACAAGACATTTTTTCGAATTATTTGTTATTTCTCATAACTACAGAAACATACTTTCTACTGTTGAAATTTGGGGAGTTAAATGAGGTGGTTATTTTACTTTTTCTAGGTTTATTGAATTTGCTAACATAATTTGAAAATCTTTAACTCAGTTTCTTATTTAGTAGATTTCTTTCAAAATATACTTAGTCTGAAGTTCAGTTTTGATCTAGTGCTAAATTGAAAGTAACTGTTAGTGCCTCTGAAATGTCACTTTTATAAACTTTTTGTTCTCTTCGGCAACTAAAAATTGCACATTCAATAAAACATGCTAGATATTCTCACAGCTTCTTTCTTCAAACCCCACTATTATTTAATTAGATCTAAAAGTTCATAAATAACAATATAATATTTTCAAGTTTTCCATGGTTAAGCTACATTGTAGATACATGATCCCATAATCACGATTCTTGAATCTCTAATTATATGAAGGCTATGGTTAGTGAAATGGAGACTGAGACAATTTTTTACAATACAGTTTAGAAATAGAATGGTTTCATAGACATTTAGGGTTACAATATATTCATGGGTAAAGAAAGCGATTTGGATTTTATATACTGAAAATGAGACTTTACCTAATATATTCAGATGACTAGAGTGAATTTTTCTGTACCTTTTATCTTCCAGTTTGCTGTGTTTAGATAGAGCTACAATTACGTTTCTAATTTTGCTCAAACTGTTCTTGTGTGACAGTAACAGGCACTTCAGACCAACTTAGACCATGTTAAATCTATAAGCTTTAATGTTAATTCAGTATTTTGTGAAAAATATAATGCCTAATCTAGATGTACATGGGCTTCCCAGGTGACGTTAATGGTAAAGAACCCACCTGCCTATACAGGAGACATAAGAGCTGCAGGTTCGATCCCTGGGTTGGGAAGATCACCCAGAGAAGGAAACGACAACACATTCCAGCATTCTTGCCTGAAAAATCCCATGGACAGAAGAGCCTGGCAGGCAGGCTATGGTCCACAGGCTCACACAGAGTCGGACATGACAGAAGCAACTTGGCCCCAGCAGCAGCTGTAATCTGGATGTTCAGTAACCATGTCCTTCCCTTTTGGCCCTACTTTCTTCACCATACTCATATCCAATGTGAAGAGCACTTTGGGAATTCTAAGATTTAAAAGACAAGACCTATTTTATTTCTAATTTCACAAGTTGTTTATCTGTGGAAAAGAAGAAAATAATCAGTGGGTCATGCAGTCCTAAATATAATGCCATCCCTATAATAGAAAGTGCTAAAAATGATCATCGATGTCACTTTTAAAGAATTTTAAGAGTAGTTTACCTTATTGTCAGTTGGCACAACCTCTTTTAAAAGTAATTTGATCTATGAATTAAGAGTCACAAAGCTGTATCTTATGGGCCAGCAGTTTTTTTCAGTCTTCTAGAAATGTATACTCTTATAAAAGCACATGATACTTGCTCCAATATAATTATTATGACATTATTTATAGATAAGGAAGCTGTGGTACATATACACCATGGAATATTACTCAGCTGTTAAAAAGAATTCATTTGAGTCAGTTCTAACGAGATGGATGAAACTGGAGCCCATTATACAGAGTGAAGTAAGCCAGAAAGATAAAGAACATTACAGCATACTAACACATATATATGGAATTTAGAAAGATGGTAATGATAACCCTATATGCAAAACAGAAAAAGAGACACAGATGTACAGAACAGACTTTTGGACTCTGTGGGAGAAGGCGAGGATGGGATGTTTTCGAGAGATCAGCATTATTATCTAAGAAAACAGATCACCAGCCCAGGTGGGATGCATGAGCAAGTGCTCAGGCCTGGTGCACTGGGAAGACCCAGAGGAATCGGGTGGAGAGGGAGGTGGGCTGGGGGATCGGGATGGGGAATACATGTAACTCCATGGCTGATTCATGTCAGTGTATGACAAAACCCACTGCAATGTTGTGAAGTAATTAGCCTCCAACTAATAAAAATAAATGAAAAAAAAAAAAAAAAAGAAAAACTTGAAAAACAAGGAAATTCCAAACAGTGGAGTGGTTTAGGTCAATCCCCAACTTTTTGGCACCAGGAATCAGTTTTGCAGAAGAAAAGTTTTCCATGGACCAGGGAGAGGGATGGTTTTGGGATTATTCAAGTGCATTACATTTATTGCCCATTTTATTTCTATTGTTACATCAGCTCTGCCTCAGATCATTAGGTACCAGATCCCAAAGCTTGGGGACCCCTGGTTAGGTGACCCATGTTCTTCAATTTGAAGAATGATAAAGTCACTAAACATAATCACAGGAATTCTTACACCACCTGTATCTATGACAAAATGTTTACTATTTGATACAGAATAAAAATGGTATTTATTCACACTCACACTATGAAATTGTGCATACAGAGAGTACAATAAGAAAACTGAAGACAGTTATTGTTCAAAGTATGAATTATAGGTAGTTTTCCTTCCTTCCTCCCTTCTTTCCTTTCTTCATTATTTTCTTTAGTTATCTGTAAAATACATACTAATTAGAGGAAAAAAGAATATATTGTATTATCTCTCCTCAAAATACCTATATTAGCAAAAACCATTAAATCTACAATGGTTCATTGATTCACTTTATAGTATCAAACAGTAGTAACCTTTCACCTAAAATATTGAATATTGATCTAAATATACAACTGTATTTATTTAAATTATTCATATAGTTGGCTTCATTTTCATGTCAGTATCTCTGGATAAAACAAGAATGCAGGTAGGCAGTTGTATATTATCCTGAACAAAAAATTGACCAAACATTCTAAATTAACTGTTTCAAAGTCTACATAAAACCCAATTAAACTGAATAATACAGTAAATCTAACTAACAAAGTAGTCTCAGAGAAGATAATCATATTTAAGATCAATACATATTTCCCAGACCAACGAGAATGTTTTCCATCTAAAGACCATTGAAAAATATTGTGAAGGTTTAGATTCCAAACAGCTGTAATGTGTTTTTGTTAAAATATCCTAATTCTCTATGGCTAGTCTCTGTATTTTGTAATCTCATTAGAAATCCCTAATTTAGCAGCAGGATATTACTGGAGGTCTGTTTGTTAGGGGAGCCAGAGACTTGCATTTTAAACCCAGCCTGGCACACGCTCTCTCATTGACCCTGGGCAACATGAAAACTCTCTCTGTAATTGGGTTCTTCAGCCGTGAAATGAGAGACAGTTTATAATTTCCCTGAAGATTTTAGGATACCAATGTTCATTAGTAGGACTCCAAAAATAAAGGCTTCATTTGTATCTGTTTTTCCCCATGGATGAAACAGATGTTCACAGAAAGAACTCCGGGACAAACAGTATTTCTTCTTATAGTCTTAGGTACTAAAAGTTCCTTAAGGACATCAGCTGATTGAAGCATATCATTTTTTGACAGGATTCATTAATTAATCAGAATTTTAGTCAGTACGGATTTTCTGGTTAAACCATTTCCTCTCTTTGTCCCTTGGGATGAATTTGGGACCCTAAAGCCCCCAATATATTTTGATGGTAAATAGAGACCCAGAATATGAAGCATTGGTAGGCTGGTGGCAGACCTCATGATGTTTGGGGAAATGGAATTTAATATGAAATGTTATTGGAAAGAAGTGGAAATGGCAAGATAATCCAGTTCTTTCAAATTTTGCATTCTCCCAGCTCTTTTCCAGGCCAAGAGGAAAGTCAGCAAGGATGCCTGGTACTTTTGAGGTAAATCTTCTGAGCAGATGAGATTAAGAAAAGTGAATTAGGAGTTTTTGAAGAACTAAGATCATCTCAGTGACCTTCAAAGTAAGAAAGATACATTAAAATAGGTAAATTAATGTCCCCCAAATAAGGTCACATCTTTCTGACCCTGTCCCTAGTAATTTTCTTTACTTTTCTCAGCCTGAACTAATATATCTCTTTGAACCCTCTTAAATACATTTCATTTTCAAATTGCATGAAATTGTGTTGAAGAAACTTCCCACAATGTGCTTTCTTCCAACTTGGCTTCCATGTAAAGCAAACAGCCCATTTTACCTTAAATGACTGTAATAGTAAATGCTTGGTTGGCTTTGAAGACCAGTTGGGTTGTATGAGAAGGCAGCAATTATCCTCCAACTGCAAAGGGGTCTTATTGTTTTCTTTTCTTAACCCTCCATGGATAACATATTTAAGAACCATTCATAGAAATCACAGATCATTTGCAATCTTTCGTGCTTTGCCAAGTATATTCCCATTATCATATTAACCAGGCATTCTGAAACCAGGAAACTCATTAAGCTTTTAGGATTTAATTCTCTCCATTTATGTTTTCATTTCCTATTTATCATCTACCTCTAATTTTTAAATTCACCTAAAAACCAGACCGGAAAGCAAACTGAAAACTGGAGTTCCTGTTCACTGGAAAAGTTTTCACAAGAAAATATGACCTGCCTTTAATTATTCCAGAATTGTTATTACTTAACTTTTATTGGGGAAAAAAATTTCCTTAAGGTTAAATACTATCATCACCCAAAATCTGTTTTGCTTAAATAGAAGCATCGTGGTTAAATTGGTCTATTAGAGTTTATTAGCTTTCCTTATGGTTGATTTGGGTAACTCAGCAAGAATTTCCCTCCAAATTACACTATATATAAAGTTTCTAAAATTTACCAGGTAGTTACATTCCAAGTTTCTTTATACACATACAACCAACTCAACTAATAACTTCCCCAGAAGAAAATAAACAGTAATAAACTTTTAAAGTTAAGAATCACATCCAACTGTTTAAAAGACACAATTTTATAGAAAGCAATTTATATTAAGCTTACAAAAGGCAATTTCAAAACTACTATGAAATAGTTCTATTTTTGTAAATGCACATACATAGAAAATATTTGAATAATAAATAAGACGAGTGATTTTAATTCTGGTTTTGTATTCTAAAATGTCTGCATTATGAATATATCAGCTTTGTAAAAATATTTTTAAAATTTTCTTTTAAAAACAAAGTCAAGTCATTAAAATGTGAGTTTTTTCAGCTATTTTGTGTTTCACTGTTTATAACAGGTGTTCCCAGCCCGCAGGCCAGGGACTGCTGCTGTATATTTGCAGCCACTCACCATCACTCACATTACCACGTGAGATCTGCCTCCTGTCAGATCAGCAGCAGCGTTAGATTCTCATAGGAGTATGAACTCTACTATGAACTGTTTTGTGAAGGTCTAAGGTTGCATGCTGCTTATGAGAATCTAATGCCTGATGGTCTGATTCTGCATTATGGTGAGTTGTATAATTATTTCATTATAATACCACAATGTAATAATAATTGAGATAAAGTGCATAATAAGTATAATATGTTTGAATCATCCCAAAAGCATCCCCCCATCACTGGTCCATGGGAAAATTGTCTTAAATGAAACTGATCCCAGGCACAAAAAGGTTGGGGACCAATGATATATATTTCAGTTCAGTCACTCAGTCACGTCCAACTCTTTGTGACCCCATGATTGTAGCATGCCAGGCTTCCCTGATCATCACCAATTCCCAGAGCTTGCTCAAACTCATGTTCATCAAGTTGGTGATGACATCCAACTATCTCATTCTCTGGCATCCCCTTCTCCTCCTGCCTTCAATCTTTCCCAACATCAGAATCTTTTTCACATCAGGTGGCCAAAGTATTGGAGTTTCAACTTCAACATCAGTCCTTCCAATGAATATTCAGGACTGACTTCCTTCAGGATGGACTGGTTGGATCTCCTTGCAGTCCAAGGGACTCTCAAGAGTCTTTACCAACACTACAGTTGAAAGGCATCAATTTGTCAGTGCTCAGCTTTATGGTGAAACTCTCACATCCATAACATGACTACTGGAAAAACCATAGCTTTGACTAGACGGACCTTTGTCAGTAAAGTAATGTCTCTGCTTTCCAATACGTTGTCTAGATTTGTCATGGTTTTTTTCCAAGGAGCAAGTGTCTTAATTTCATGGCTACAGTCACCGTCTGCAGTGATTTTGGAGTCCAAGAAAATAAAGTCTGCCACTGTTTCTATTGTTTCCCCATCTATTTGCCATGAAGTGATGGGACCTGATGCCATGATCTCAGTTTCAGGAGTGTTGAGTTTTGAGCCAACTTTTTCACTCTCCTCTTTCACTTTCATCAAGAGGCCCTTTAGTTCCTCTTTGCTTCCTGCCATACAGATGGTGTCAACTGCGTACCTGAGGTTATTGATATTCCTCCTGGCAATCTTGATTCCAGCTTGTGCTTCATCCAGCTCAGCATTTTGCATGATGTAATCTGCATATAAGTTAAATAAGCAGGGTGACAATATAAAGCCTTGATGTACTCCTTACCCAATTTGGAACCAGTCCATTGTTTCATGTCTGATTCTAACTGTTGTTTCTTGACCTGCATACAGGTTTCTCAGGAGGCAGTTTGTTGTGATCCACACAATCAAAGACTTTAGCAGAGTCAGTGAAACAGAAGTAGATGTTTTTCTGGTATTCTCTTGCTTTTTCGATGATCCAATGCATGTTGGCAATTTGATCTCTGGTTCCTCTGCCTTTTCTAAATCCAGCTTGAATGTCTGGAAGCTCTTGGCTCACAAACTGTTGAAGCCTTGCTTGGAGAATGTTGAGCATTACTTGGCTAGTGTGTGAGATGCATGCAATTGTGTGGTAGTTTGAACATTTTTTTGGCCTTGCCTTTCTTTGGGATTGGAATGAAAACTGACCTTTTCCAGTCCTGTGACCACTGCTGAGTTTTCCAAATTTGCTGACGTATTGAGTGCAGCACTTTCACAGCATCATCTTTTAGGATTTGAAATAACTCAGCTGGAATTCCATCACCTCCACTAGCTTTGCTGATAGTGATACTTCCTAAGGCCCACTTGATCTCACACTCTAGGATGTCTGGCTCTAGGTGAGTGATCACAGCCTCATGGTTATCTGGGTCATTAAGATCTTTTTGTATATATAGTTTTGAATAAATTAAGCAAGCAATCAAGGGGCAAAAAAGAAGTAGTACCCACAGAATAGTTATCAACTTCAGTAAATTTGATTTTGATATAGTGCTTTTAATCTATAGTATGAATTTCCATTTTGTTAATTAATTAAAGAAATGCTCTTCATTCACATTGATTTGTGGCATTTCAGTGTTAGGACACTGACTTTCATTAATTGAGGAAAATTATTATAAATACAATCAGATGAAACTTTGCATAATATCTACAATGATCATGTTGTCCACTATATTCTAAGGTGTTGCCTTTGTGAGGTTTCACAACAGAAACTTGAGTTGAGTCTTACCACCACCAATAGCTGTGTGCCTCTGGAATACCCATGGTCATTGAGCATACTTTCTCAGCTATTAATAAATCTAAAGCCAGAATTAGATGGCAATTCTTCAAGAATGTATGGTGGCTAGTTTTTGTTTGTGCTATCCCTAGATTTATTGTTTTCTCTTATTATTTTAGTCATCTCAGGCTGTTATAACAAGTTACCAGAGACTAGGTGTCTTATAAAAAAGAGAAATCTATTGCCCATATTTCTGGAGGCTTAAAAGTCCCAGATTCGGTGTCAACATAGTTGGGTTTGGGTGAAAACCCTCTTTCAGGATGCAGATTGCCGATTTTTCCTTGTATTCTCACAAGGTAGAAAGAGAATAAGCTAGTTTAGTGTGAGGTTAGTGTTTTCATAAAGGTACTAATCCCACTCATGAAGATTTTATTCTTATGACCTAATTATTTTGTAAGAGTACCACCTCCAAATACCATCACCGTGGGGATTAGATTTCAGTGTATGAATTTTGGAGGGAATGAACATTCAGTCCATAAAACTTCCCTTCTGTTTTAATTTCCTCATCTATTTATTTGCCCTTAATATTAGCTTTAAGGCTGCCTTAATTTCTTCCAGAATAAAGGCCAGGTATAAACAAATAAGTGGAATATATTTATTCCATATATATATATATATACATATACATATACATACATACATTCATAGATATGTATAGAGGGAGAAAAGGTGGAAGTAATAACAAATTTCCTCTTCTTGGTCTCTAAAATTACTGTGGATGGTGACTGCAGACATGAAATCAGAAGATGTTTGCTTCTTGGCAGGAAAGCTATGACAAACCTAGACAGAGTGTTGAAAAGCAGAGATATTACTCTTCTGACAAAGTAGTCAAGGTTATGGTCTTCCCAGTGGTCACATAAGATTATGAGATCTGGACTGTAAAGAAGTCAGAGGGCCGAAGAATTGATGCCTTTGAAGTGTGGTGCTGGAGAAGACTCCTGAGAGACCCTTGGACAGCAAGGAGATCAAACCAGTGAATCTTAAGGGAGATCAACCCTTAACATTTGTCGGAAGTACTGATGCTTAAGCTGAAACTCCAGTATTTTGGTCATCTGATGTGAACAGCTGACTCATTGGAAAAGTCCCTGATGCTGGGAAAGATTGAGGGCAGAGGGAGAAGAGGATGTCAGAGGATGAGATGGCTGAATGGTATCACTAATGCAATGGACACGAACTTGGGCAAACTTCGGGAGTTGGTGAAGGACAGAGAGGTCTGGCATGCTGCAGTCTCTGGGACTGTAAAGAATTGCACACGACTGTACAACAATAAATACATTCATATGTACATCCTTAATGGACAAACAAAATGCCATGTATATGTATACAGAATACATATAGGTATAAATATAGGTATATAATGTCATAATTAGACTTAAGACAAATAAAGAACCTCTAACCAGATGTCCATGGGTAGCATCTGTTCACATACCCCTTTTTCTCAACTAGCTTCTTACATTTTGCACAGGGAATCAGGCACAGAAATCACATCCTCTCAGAAGACTATACCTGTGATTCTCTTTCCAATATCAGAACTCCCAGAAAACTACACAGAATATAATCATGTGTAGGTCTGTACAGTGAATGTACAAAGAATGTACAGGTGACACTTAGAGGTAAAGACATATCAAATCCCCTGGCTAGCTTGATAGTAAAAAAGATTTCATAGCATTCATGTTGCTAGATTTAATTCATTTTCACATTTCAGGCCCCTTTTGGTGCCTGCCCTCATTCATACCTGAAGCTGCTCAATGAAAGCTGGCTTATAAAACAATAGCTTTTGTTCTTTTTTGTTTTGAAAACTGTTTTGGTCAAAACCCTAAAAGCAGCTGATTCAATTCAGAACATTTTTGCAGTAAGACTGCTGGGTCAGATACTAAAAATGTGATATTTAGAGAGCATTTTCTTGAGATTGCTCTTCTTAAAAACTCATTTTGCAATAGATCAGGGTGTGGGTTTCATGTGTGGGAAGCCCCATGCCAACCTATATAGAGCTGTCACTATGGGCAGCATAGGGATTTTGAATGGTTTCATTGACCTCTCATTTGGGAATATATTTGATAATTTAGAAAACAGACACACTCATGACCTTGCCTGATTTTCACAGCAACCCAGTGAGATAAACACAACATGAATCATGATGTTTATTTTATAGATGAGAAAATTGTGGCCCAGTGAGTTTCAAGCTGTCCAAGATCAGGAAAAATCTGCCTGTACTCTATTTGTTCTATTGCAAACTCCAAACCAAACTTGCCACTTACCCATTTCACTGGTGGAATCTCCATGCTTTTAGGCTTCCAGGGTAAATAGCCTAGATTAATCTTTAACTTTTCCTTCTCTGGAACTTTCTACACTTCGTGAAGAATCCAGGCTCTGTTGTCTTTGGTCTGAAATGTCCCTGCCATCTGTTCCTTCCTTCTGTCACTTCATCACCCTCTGACAGCTATTGCTATGTTATGTGGACCTGAATTCTAGCAACCATTTTCCAACTGGTCAGCCTAGTACCAGCTTCTCTCTGGTTCCAATACAAATCTGTCACCAGAGTGCCTCTCTAACATATATAAGTAATCATGGGCCTTCCTGCTTTAGAATCTATAGTAGATTTATACCACAAATGAAAAGTTCACTTGGCTCAAGCTGTGAAGCAGAGCCCTCAACTCTATATCTAACTGCATTTATAATTTTATTTTCTACTACGGCGTGCACTTCCAACTTGTAACTTGTATTAAAGCTGTCAACTGGAAAACACAGCACAATCTAAAATTTGAGAATTACATTTTATTCAGTGGACATACTGAAGACTTAAACCCAGGAGACGGCCTCTCAGTTCTGAAGGACTGTTCCAATGAGGTAACAGAAGGGTCAAGGATATGCAGTTTTTTGCAAAAACAACAACAACAACAAACCAAACAAAAATTCAGGTAGTTAGAGCTTCAAACAATTACTGTTAATTAAAGAAAACCAGACATTTGGAGTTAATGAACTTGGCACTTTTCTCTTTATGGAAAGATGTAAGAGTCTGGACTTAACTGAAATCATTTCTTTGATATGCACCTTGGCTAACTAGGGCCAGTATCCTGGTTTTCTCTTTCCTGAATTCCAAGCATGTACACATCTGGGGTTGGCTGCAGTGAATGATTAGTTGATGGCCACAACATCCTTTGTTCAACGATATGGTAGACAGCTTTCTGCATCCACACAGTCACCATATTTTCCTCACTATTTTGCAAAAGCACTTTTCATCTTTAGCTGCTGGGTCTTTACACAAGCTACTCCATGATTTAGCCCAAACATGCCTCCTGTGTGAACAGCTCTTCAATTTCTCTGGCTGGACTTCATCTCCTTCTACATACTCTAGTGACTTTTGGTTCACCTTCTCTTCTCACACATCGGAATACAATCTTTTAAAACTTATTCCTGGTGTGTCTTCCACACCAGACAACAAATTGTGTGAGGGAAAGGGCCAAGTCTTTTCTCTGTGTCATTCCAAACATGTATTTCATCTGTTACATTACCAAGAATTCAATCAATGTTTGCCAAGTTAAATTATTTAAGGGCCTCAGGATTTTGGGTTAAGATGTTGTCTCCATTTTTATTAAAATGAGGCTGTCACCTGAAAGTAGCAACACAGTGACCAAGTGCATCCATTTTTCTCTATGGTTAGGTTATCAGAACAACAAAAGGCAGAGAATTGTGCTTTTTTTATTGAGGTATAATTAATTTAATATTTTATTAGGTGTACACCAAAGTAATTTGATATTTTTATAGACTATACTCCATATAAAGTTATTGTAAAACATTGGCCATATTCCTTGTGCTGTATATTACATCCTTGTAACTTATTTATTTTATACCTAGTAGTTTGCACCTCTTAATCCCCCTTACCGATCTACTTCTCTCCTCACCAGTAACCACTCATTTGTTCTCAATGTTCTGAGACTGGGAAAGGAAACAAGTAAATAAGGAACAGGAAGGTGTGGTACCCACAGTATCTTTGCATAGGTCAGATGTCGGAAGATGGTCATTAAAAAGATACATAAGCTTACAGAGAAAACCTGATGGGCAGTGAAAGGGGAAAGGGGAAGGAAAGAAGGAAGCTAGAATTTTTGTACATGCCAATCCTGCACCCACAGACTTCAGCATTGGTTTTTCTTTAAGCCCCCTCACACTAGCCACAAAACATGCTCTTATGCCAACTATTAACATTTAAAAATAGGCAGACTGGGACTCAAAGAGATTTAGTGAACCTGAACCCATGTATATCTGATTCCAAAGTCTATTGTGTTCTCTGCCTTGCTGACTTCAATAAGATGGATGTTTGGGGTACAGAGGGGATTAATAGAGGTGTTAAAAAGGTATATATGTGGGATAAATGATCAGACATTATTGGGAAATTTCTGTTTTATTTATGATTTTGCCTCTGGTTTACTTTTGCTTTGAAGAACAAAGAGAAATATATTCTGACAGGAAAAATAGACTTCAAGTCAGATTTCAAGTTCTTGTCTTATTTAGCCACTGTCCTTCTCATATCCAATCTGCAACTTGTCCTGGATCAGGGGAAAAGGAGGGGGAGATGGACATGGGTAGAGAGCTGGCTTTTAATATAATCACTTTCTTTTATGGAATGAAGTATGGTGTGAAAGTTAGTCTTGCATCTTCTAGACCATAAATCTGAATGGGCCATGCTATCCTGGCAAAAACCAGTAGCAATGTGCTAAGTGTTTATTGCCAAAAGCAATAGCATTATGACAGCAGATATAATTATGAACAGTGCTAGTGAGCAGGACTAGGAAGAGACAGTTCAAGAAGAAGGGAGTGGGGTTCTCTGGCTGAAACCAATCTGATTTTCAAATCATTGCCTCTGATACACCTTTAAGCTCAATACACCTTTTCCCTTTAACAGCAAGTGGTTTGTTTGGAGTGGAAAAAAGGAAAACCCCAGAGAACCATCTGGAACCAGGAATGAAATGATGTTCAAGGGTAAGCGGGAGGGTCTTTCATTTTAATGTTAAACTCAAAGCATCTTCATGCCCCTAAACCTGTGAAAAGTGTTGGGATTCTAGTACGGGTTCCTGAGTACCCTTGTTATTTAGGATCTTTCATCCAATATTAGCTCGTGATTTTCAGTGGACACATTTTACGAGGTGTGATAGCTGGATCTTGCTGTCTCTTTCTCTTGGTCTGGAGTCAGCTTATGAATGAAGGCAATTCAACCTCCACAGCATGGTCTAGAGGAAAAAAAATAAATCTAATGAATTCAGGCTGTGAGGGAAAAATGTGCTCTGAGTCTCTCTTTCATGGGGAAGGAAGAAGAAAGAAGGCAGTCAAGCTGCTACCTAGTAGCGTCTGAAGCAAGATTCGTCTGGACGTAGGGTTTCCTGCTAGAGTTAAAGAGGCCCTCTGTTACATAAGCCCTGGCTGGCCTTGCTCTGTAGGCAAAGCCACTGTCTGAAGGCTTCTCCCCAGTCCTGCTTTGAGGAGCCTTTGCCTTGGTACTTTGAGACTTTGCTTATCTCAACAGAACACTCCCATTTACAAGGCTTCATTTTATCTGAACCTGTGCCCTTCCTGTGAGCTAATTTCTCCAAGAGTTAATGAGGCAAAGCTACTCTAAGAATAGTTCATTGGCCTAGACTCATTAGGATTTCAGTCTTCTAGCAAGTGAATTGTCTGCATGAATCCATGACTAACCACTTGATCTTCAGAAAAACAGACATTATTCAAAGTGGATCAAGATCTTCCTTTAAAAGCAATATATATTTCCTTCTTATTACACTTTTGAATGTAACTCTACACTTTTCTTGATGACCTGAGGTCATAATTAAATGCACTGATTTATTGCACGGTGTGATATGATGGTTTCTTTAGGCAGAGGTGAGAGGCAAAATATTTAGCAGTGATACATAGTGGAAATAACCAGTTAGAAGATGCTGGCCATGAATAGTCTATGTGGCCTAATCAGTGAGCCCTTGGAGATTGTCATCCTTGTCTTTAAGGGTCAGTGCCCTCAAACTAAATATCTGCTATCCAACTGGTTTTTATCAAGTATTTACTTTACATTTTTTTATCTGATTGAATCCTCAGATGATATAGGTGAAATTATTTACATTTTACATATGAAAAAGGGTTCAGAAAGACCAAGTGACTTGCTTCATGTCACACCACAAATAAGAGGCAAAGCCAGCATCTAAACCCTTCTTATCTGTCTGACACCAATGCCATCTGCAAACACCTGTCCCATTCACTCCTTTGTCCCCAGTTGTCTTCCTCACTCCTCTTGTCTCCTATTGCGATATGATATAGTGGAGCATATTAAATTGCCAGTCTGAACTGAACACCACAAAGTCCTCTTTCCTCTATTATTCCAGCAAACAGCATTTATTGAATGCCTATGATGTGCCAAGCACAGAAAACTCAAATGGTCCATACCACGAACAAGCCCCAAATATTGATTTTATCAGTATTGTGTCCTATCTCCAACCCACTATGTAAACCTTACCACTTTGACCAAAAGTGAGTGCAACAGTCTTTCCTACAAAGCAAAGTTTTTGTCCTTTGGCATTTAGTTTTATTTCCAATTTTGTGTTTAGTGGATGAGAGGATTGAAAGACTAAGTCTTAATAAGCAGATTATTCATCCCTGCCCAGCTGCCTGATTCCCTTCAACTTATCAAGTAAGTCAGAAAGAGAAAAACAAACATCATATATTAATACATATACAATATATGGAATATAGGAATATGGTACTGATGAAGCTATTTGCATGGCAGCAATGGAGATGCAGACATAAACAGACTTATGGACACAGTGGGGGAAGCAGAGGCTGGGATGAATACAAAGAGTAGCATTGAAACACATATATTACCATATATAATATAGATAGCTAGTGGAAATTTGCTCTATGACACAGGGAGCTCAAAGCTGGTGCTCTGTGACTACCTAGACGGGTGGGATGGGATGGGAGGTAGGAGGGAAATTCAAGAAGGGGGGACATATGTGTACCTATGGCTGATTCAAGTTGATATATGGCAGAAACCACAAATATTGTAAAGCAATTATCCTCCAATTAAAAATAAGTAATTTTTTTAATAAAGAAGAATGTGCTGAGCAATCCATATTCATTAATATGAATACAAATGAGGGGAAAATATCTCTCTTGTTCTTAATTCATTTCATGTATATTTAGTGAGGGAGTGTCTCTTTTGCAGCAGACAAACTTAGCATTTGTTTCAGGTCTACCCATGCTACTCAATTACTGTTCTATTTGAAGCAGTATTTGTACTTTCGTATTTCATATGCCTGCTTCAAGTCTCTTCCCCAGTTACAGCCAAGAGCAACATGAAGTCTTTGAAGCAGAGTTTACAACCTTGTTTTTCTATTACTAATATAGCATGCTGTTCTCATCATAGGTCTTATTTGAATATTGACATGGTGACATTTTGGAACGTTTTCTCAGAGAGCCAGAAGTGAAAAGGAAGCAACAACAATGAAAAAAGCACAAACAGTTCAGAACGAGTAAGTTTCTTCCAGAAAAGTCTTCAAAAAGGAATTCACTTTCTTCAGTGCTTTAAAAACCAAGTATTTGGCGTTGTAGGACAAGTATTTTCTGGAAAAAAAAAAAAAAAAAAAGTATTGGGGAAAGCTGGGAAGAATGTCACTCTGTCACCTCTCCTTTTAACTCTTTAATGGCTCCTCACCATTTTTTGGGTAGACAAAACCTCTTTAGCATGACATAGGAAGCATTTGCAATTTGATAACACTTCCTCCTTTTATACTCAGCTCAAGAATCTGAGAAAGCTTTCTGGGTATCACTGCCCTAGTAAAATTGTCTAGTCCTTCTTTACCATTTACTTTACTATTCAGTAACATGTGTCATGCTGTATTTCAGTATTGATTCAGTATTTAGGCTCCAAAATCAAATTGTCTGGGATTGAAACTCAATTTCTGCACTTAATTGCCCAACAATCAGAAAATTTCTTGACATCTTTGAATGTTTGACTCAAAGATCTTAAGAAATTTCTCTATTCTTATGCCATTTCTTTATCAGTAGAATGAATTAATAATAGTATCTTTCTAACAGGTTTATTAC
The DNA here is from genome assembly GCF_019320065.1 of Cervus canadensis. Classification (NCBI taxonomy): domain Eukaryota; kingdom Metazoa; phylum Chordata; class Mammalia; order Artiodactyla; family Cervidae; genus Cervus; species Cervus canadensis. The sequence goes on along the minus strand of NC_057396.1, from coordinate 52,592,718 downwards.
AAGGATTAAATGAAATAGTAAGGATAAAGTGGTCAGCACAGTACTTGATGTATAGATCTCAACATATTTGATGCCTTATTATGACTAGACAGTGAACTCAAGTACTCATATATACATTTAGTGCATGATAATGTTCTTATTTAATTCATTGATAAAAGCTTCAGAGTATAGGGTATGATTCATTATATGCTATATGTTAGGAAAACATTCAGTTCAGTTCAGTTCAGTCGCTCAGTCGTGTCCGACTCTTTGCAACCCCATGAATCGCAGCACACCAGGCCTCCCTGTCCATCACCAACTCCCAGAGTTTACTCAAACTCATGTCCATCAAGTTGGTGATGACATCCAGCCATCTCATCCTCTGTTGTCCCCTTCTCCTCCTGCCCCCAATCCCTCCCAGCATCAGGGTCTTTTCCAATGAGTCAACTCTTCGCATGAAGTGGCCAAAGTATTGGAGTTTCAGCTTCAGCATCAGTCCTTCCAATGAACACCTCAGGACTGGTCTCCTTAATAGGATGGACGGTTGGATCTCCTTGTAAAGTCAAGGGATTTCAAGAGTCTTCTCCACCCACAGTTCAACCAGCATCAATTCTTTGGCCCTCGAGCTTTCTTCACAGTCCAACTCTCACATCCATACATGACCACTGGAAAAACCGTAGCCTTGACTAGATGGACCTTTGTTGGCAAAGTAATGTCTCTGCTTTTTAATATGCTGTCTAGGTTGGTCATAACTTTCCTTCCAAGGAGTAAGCGTCTTTTAATTTCATGGCTGCAATCACCATATGCAGTGATTTTGGAGCCCCCCAAAATGAAGTCTTACACTGTTTCCACTGTTTCCCCATCTATTTCCCATGAGGTGATGGGACCAGATGCCATGATCTTAGTTTTCTGAATGTTAAGCTTTAAGCCAACTTTTTCACTTTCCTCTTTCACCTTCATCAAGAGGCTTTTTAGTTCCTCTTCACTTTCTGCCATAAGGGTGGTATCATCTGCATTTCTGACGTTATTGATATTTCTCCCGGCAATCTTGATTCCAACTAGTGCTTCCTCCAGCCCATCATTTCTCATGATGTACTCTGCATATAAGTTAAATAAGCAGGGTGACAATATACAGCCTTGGTGTACTCCTTTTCCTATTTGGAACCAGTCTGTTGTTCCATGTCCAGTTCTAACTATTGTCTCCTGACCTGCATACAGGTTTCTCAAGAGGCAGGTCAGGTAGTCTGGTATTCCCATCTCTTTCAAAATTTTCCACAGTTTATTGTGATCCACACAGTTGAAGGCTTTGGCATAGTCAGTAAAGCAGAAATAGATGTTTTTCTGGAACTCCCTTGCTTTTTCGATGATCCAGCAGATGTTTGCAATTTGATCTCTGGTACCTCTGCCTTTTCTAAAACCAATTTGAACATCTGGAAGTTCACGGTTCACATATTGCTGAAGCCTGGCTTGGAGAATTTTGAGCATTATTTTACTAGCATGTGAGATGAGTGCAATTGTGCAGTAGTTTGAGCATTCCTTGCCATTGCCTTTCTTTGGGACTGGAATGAAAACTGACCTTTTCCAGTCATGTGGCCACTGCTGAGTTTTCCAAATTTGCTGGCATATTGAGTGTAGCACTTTCACAGCATCATCTTTCAGGATTTGAAATAGCTCAATTGGAATTCCTTCACCTCCACTAGCTTTGTTATTAGTGATGCTTTCTAAGGCCCACTTGACCTCACATTCCAGGATGTCTGGCTCTAGGTGAGTGATCACACCATTGTGATTATCTGGGTCATGAAGATCTTTTTTGTACAGTTCTTCTGTGTATTCTTGTCACCTCTTCTTAATACCTTCTGCTTCTGTTAGGTCCATACCATTTCTCTCCTTTATCGAACCCATCTTTGCATGAAATTTTCCCTTGGCATCTCTAATTTTCTTGAAGAGATTTCTAGTCTTTCCCATTCTGTTGTTTTCCTCTATTTCTTTGCATTGACTGCTGAGAAAGGCTTTCTTATCTCTCCTGGCTATTCTTTGGAACTCTGCATTCAAATGTGAATATCTTTCCTTTTCTCCTTTGCTTTTCACTTCTATTCTTTCCACAGCTATTTGTAAGTTCTCCTCAGACAATCATTTTGCCTTTTTGCATTTCTTTTCCATGGGGATGGTCTTGATCCCTGTCACCTGTACAATGTCACGAACCTCCGTCCATAGTTCATCAGGCACTCTGTCTATCAGATCTAGTCCCTTAAATCTATTTCTCACTTCCACTGTATAATCATAAGGGATTTGATTTAGGTCTTACCTGAATGGTCTAGTGGTAACATTAAACAATAACAAAATAAAAGAAAACATTATAAGTTCATATCTTGTTTCTGTAAAATTTCAAATACACTTGTCTGATCATCAGGTATCTCTCCTCAAAAGTATAATACACAAACCCATTATGCTTCTATCTTGTGATTACTTTTTCCACAACAAATGTCCTCCCATATCTTTATACCCATCTATACTAAAGTAGCAAAAGGAGAAAGAAGAGGAGAAGAAAAGACACTTTCTTCTTGATCACCTTGGCCCAGAAATAAGATACCTCACTTCTGATGACATTCTACTATAAAAATCCATCCTTGGTCCAACAACTTTATGTCAACTTTTAGGGGGCAATTAGCCATTTCTAAATAGGGCTTCAGTTCAGTTCAGCACTCAGTCATGTCTGACTCTTTGCGATGGCATGGATTGCAACATGCCAGGCTTCCGTGTCCATCACCAACTCTCGGAGCTTGCTCAAATTCATGTCCATCAAGTCAGTGATGCCATCAAACCATCTCATCCCCAATTGTCCCCTTCTCCTCCTGCCTTCAATCTTTCCCAGCATCAGAGTCCTTTCCAATGAGTCAGTTCTTCACATCAGGTGGCCAAAGTATTGGAGCTTCAGCTTTAGCATCAGTCCTTCCAGTGAATATTCAGGACTTATTTCCTATAGGATTGACTGGCTGGATCTCCTTGCAGTCCAAGGGACTCTCAAGAGTCTTCTCCAACACTACATTATTTAAGAATTTAATGGGTAAAATATGACAGAGAAGGGTATCCTAGGGTAAAGAAAAGATGAGTAATAAGTCAAGGAAAGTTTAGGATTAGAGAAAAAACATTTCACATTTCAACAAAAATATAGGATATGTACTAGGAAGTATAGGAGATGGGAGGTTGATCTCGTTCAGTACATATACTTCATTATGAATGTTTCCTTGGTATCAAACTCAGGCTGGTGGGGCTTCCCCAGTGGCTTTTCAGTAAAGAACCCGCCTGAATGCAGGAGACGTGGGTTCAGTCCCTGGGCTGGGAAGATCCCCTGGAGGAGGAAATAGCTACCCACTCCAACATTCTTATCTGGAGAATCCCATGGACAGAAGAGCCTGAGGCTACAGTCCATGGGGTTGCAAAGGGTTGGGCATGACTGAGTGAATAAGTATGCAGATACACTCAGCCTGGGACTCCATATTCCAAAGCCTGGCTTCATGTCCTGCCTCCAACTTCAGTGTGAAATTAGAAAGTGTGAAAATGCCTGAGCCAATTAGATAATAACCAATTGTGGTCATTCTAAGCAGGGCTGCCAGATCTTGTGAATAAAAATATAGGACATCCAATGAAATTTGAATTTCAGATTTAAAAAAAAACTAAGTATCATAAAATATTTGGGACATTTTTATGCTAAAATATTTGTTGCTTATCTAAAGTTAAAATTTAACCAGGCATGCTGTATATTATCTCATAACTGTCAAGAAAGGATGAGAGTTTTTCTTTTCTTGTCTTCTTCTTAGACAAGAAAAGATGTCTAAATTATTTTCTTTTTGGTTGGAATTATAATTATCTGTGCTTTAGATAAACATTTTAAGAATTTTTCCCTTTCCCAGTCATATTTTATCTTTCTTGTTCTATACCAAAAATCATCTTCTGCTAACAATCACTCTTTCATGTTGCCTCGAACAGTAAGAAAGAGAGATGCACTATAAGAAATCATAGTTGGCCCTAAGGGGAATCAGTTCTTTCAATGGTAAGACTGAAAATAGGGACTACAAATTCCATTGGCAGCTATTTTCTGTAGTATCTTCCCTTTTAATACCTAGGGCTGAAGACTAGTTACATAGCTACAGTTCACTGGCTAGATCATCAACACAGCTGTAGTCCATCAAGTACATCAACTTGTTAATGATGCCAAAAATATTTTCTGGGAAGCTTCTGATTTTCTCAGACCAAGATGTACATCTAGCACAAGACAGTTATCTTATAAAGTAATAGCAAACCAATGTTAGTATAGTAAAAGTAACAATAGTAGCATCTTGACTAATCACTTAGTATAAGACAGTCACTTAGACAATTATGAATTGTTTCATTCAATCTGAATAAGATAAACTTTGTCAAAGAGAGGTTAACTAATTTACCACAGTCTAAATAGCTAGAGAAAAGGAAAGATATAGCCATTCAAATGCAGAGTTCCAAAGAATAGCAAGGAGAGACAAGAAAGCCTTCTTGAGGGATCAAGGCAAAGAAATAGAGGAAAACAATAGAATGGGAAAGACTAGAGATCTCTTCAAGAAAATTAGAGATAACAAGGAAACATTTCATTCAAGGATGGGCACAATAAAGGACATAAATGGTATGGACCTAACAGAAGCAGAAGACATTAAGAAGAGGTGGCAAGAATACACAGAACAACTATACAAAAAAGATCTTTATGACCCAGATAATCATGATGGTGTGGTTACTCACCTAGAGCCAGACATCTCAGAAGGTGAAGTCAAATGGGACTTAGGAAGCATCACTACAAACAAAGCTAATGGAGGTGATGGAATTCCAATTGAACTATTTCACATCCTGAAAGATGATGCTGTGAAAGTGCTGCACTCAATATGCCAGCAAGTTTGGAAAACTCAGCAGTGGCCACAGGACTGGAAAAGGTCAGTTTTCATTCCAATCCCAAAGAAAGGCAATGCCAAAGAATGTTCAAACTACCACACAGTTGAACTCATCTCATGGGTTAGCAAAATAATGCTCAAAATTCTCCAAGCAAGGCTTCAACAGCTGGTGAACTGAGAAATTCCAGATGTTCAAGCTGGATTTAGAAAAGGAAGAGGAAACAGAGGTCAAATTGCCAACATCCTTTGGATCATCGAAAAAGCAAGAGAATCCCAGAAAAACATCTACTTCTGTTTCATTGACTATGCTAAAGCTTTTGACTGTGTGAATCACAACAAACTGTGGAAAATTCCTCAAGAGATGGGAATACCAGACCACCATACTTGGCTCCTGAGAAACCTGTTTGCATGTCAAGAAGCAACAGTTAGAACTGGACATGGAACAATGGAGTGGTTCCAAATTGGAAAAGGAGTACATCAAGGCTGTATATTGTCACCCTGCTTATTTAACTTATATGAAGGGTAGTATATCATATGAGATTGTGGGCTGGAGGAAGCACAAGCTGGAATCAAGATTGCCAGAAGAAATATCAATAACCTCAGATATGTGGATGACACCACCCTTATGGCAGAAAGCAAAGAGGAACTAAAGGGCCTCTTGATGAAAGTGAGAGAGAAGAGTGAAAAAGCTGATTCAAAGCTCAACATTCAGAAAACTAAGATCATGGCATCCAGTCCCATCACTTCATGGCAAATTGATGGGAAAACAATGGAAAGAGACAGACTTTATTTTCTTGGACTCCAAAATCACTGCAGATGGTGAGAGCAGCCATGAAATTAAAAGACCCTTGCTCCTTGGAAGAAAACCAATGACAGCATAGGTTGTCATGACAGCAGATTAAAAAGCAGAGACATTACTTTGCTGACAAAGATCCGTATAGTCAAATCTCTGATTTTTCCAGTAGTCATGTGTGGATGTGAGAGTTGGACCGTAAAGAAAGTTGAGCGCTGATGAATTGATGCTTTTGAGCTGTGGTGTTGGAGAAGACTCTTGAGAGTCCCTTGGACTGCAAGGAGATCAAACCAGTCATCCTATAGGAAATTAGTCCTGAATATTCATTGGAAGGACTGATGCTGAAGCTGAAGCTCCAATGTTTTGGCCACCTGATGTGAAGAACTGACTCATTGGAAAAGAATCTGATGCTGAAAAAGATCAAAGGCAGGAGGAGAAGTGGGTGACAGAGGATGAGATAGCTGGATGGCATCACCAACTCAATGGGCATAAGTTTGAGCAAGCTCCAGGAGTTGGTGATGAACAGGGAAGCCTAGCATGCTGCAGTCCATCGAGTCACGAAGAGTTGGACACGACTGAGTAACTGAACTGAACTGAACTGAACTGAAACAGCTAGCAAATGAAAAAGCCAAGGCCAGGGGTTGAGGATTGATGTTAGATAGCAGGTAGCAGTTGGCTGCATCAGTGAATACTACCTGCCGCTGGGACAATGACTAAACACCGACTCTTCCATACTGAAGCACAATCTTGGAGACAGCCGATTGACTCAATTTTACATATTGCCTTGTCACTTCTTAATTGGTACTTAGCACAGTGTGTTAAGCCTTTATATATTTCCTATCCTTAGTTTTACCTATAAAAGGAAATTATGATAGCTACTTTATAAAGTTATAGTTTGAAAGAGTTATTTTTATGCAAAGAAGCTGATATAACATGGGCTCTCAGTAAGTGGTAATTGATATTGTGATTATGTTATATTCACTTCCACCCAAACTGGTCTGCACAGATTTTACTAACCTTATAGAAAGGTCCTTATGTTAACATATAGACAAAATAGAAAAAACAACTATGTACAATTTCTCTCTTACTTTTCTATTAGTGTAATAGACTGTATGTGTGTTTTAAACAAATGATCTATTTAGAGCAACAGACATCACTGTGAAAATTAAGAAGTAAGGGAAACAGAAAGCTAAGTACTTTCAAAGCTTGTTTGTTCAAAAGCACCATCATATCCTGTAATTTTGTTATCTAATGGAATAGCTATATCTATTTCCCGTCATAATGTTTTAGGTACTTTTTTTACTACCAAATAAAACAACAATGACATTTTTTAATGAAAAATATGTGAATGTTGCTTTGAAAAGAAAATAGTGAATGCTGATTACTTGGTATCTCCTCGTTGTTCTGGGAACACACCATGTACACACTCATCTGTGTTCCTTTGGCTTTGGTATTCTTCTTGGCTCTCCCTCTTCCTGCATATCTACACTTTATTCTAGTTCCTGCTTTGGTTCCAGGTCTAAAGAGGTCTAAAGAATAAAATGCTGTTTATCTCTGAATGCTCCAACTTTTCTCATCATTCCCATTCCAAACTCATGTAAGACTTAGAATCTTTCCAATAATTCATATTAGCCTCACAGTATTTTGTAAAATTCATAAATATAAAGATGATTGGTGGAAAAAGCATGGGGTTTTGAGTTTGATTCCATTTTTCTACTTTTAGGGAGTTAAACACAGTCCTGTTTATCTTCCCCACAATAATTTCAGTGTTACTACCTGAGAAATTTAATGAATGTTTGTTCAGTTAATGATTATTGTAATTAGATAACTAATATATGGAATTTACTTCCCATTTTTATCATAACCATGATATACACATGCCCATGCAAGCTCGTGTATCCCTCTTTGGGAGTTGAATCGGATCCTGCATAAGCTCCTGATTCAATGGGCCCAGCATTCCAAAAACTGAACATCTGAAACTCTACTTCTGACTCATTCAACAAATCTTAGTCAGCTGGCTCTGCTGCTGGATATTAAAAGCAGCCATCATGAATATATATTGCTGATATTTTTTCAGGGATAGAACTCCTGGAGCACATAGCAGATTGTATTTTCAAAGATGACCATCCCATACATCTGTTTTACAATGTGACATTGATAAACCTCCAAGAAGGGGCTGGTTTATGCCCTCCTCTGGCCGTTTGAAATTGAATGAACCATTGTAAATGCCTCAGCCAATACTGCATACCAAAAGTGACATTATATCTTCCTCACCCATCTCTCTCTTTGGATGTGCACCTCCAGAACATTAGATCAACATGTAAAAGTCCAGCTACCGTCAGCTCCTACTAGAGAGAATGTGTGAAGAGCACATAGACAGATGCCCAAGGAGCCCCAGCTGTTGGTGTTTAGCCGCTCAATCGTGTCCAACTCTGTGCTAGTCTCCAATCCTTCCCAGTGAGCATGGGTGCTTAATCGTGTCTGACTCTTTGTGACCCCATGGACTGTAGCCTGCCAGGCTCCTCTGTCCATGGGCTTTCCCAAGCAAGAATACTAGAGCAGATTGCCATTTCCTTCTCCAAGGGATCTTCTCAACCTACAGATCGAACTCACACCTCCAGCATCTGATGCATTGCAGGCATATTCTTTACCTGTTGAGCCATCTGGGAAGCCAATCCTTCCCAGATAAGGTATCAAAATATGTGAGTGAAGAAACCCTCAGTCTGATACCAGCTCTGGCCACTGTTTCACTGCACACTCATTACAGATCCCAAGTCCAAAGACCCATATGAGCTGCTTCTGGATTCCAGACCCACAAAACTGTGAGAGATAATAAACAATTAGTATTGTTTTAAACCACTAAGTTTTAGGACAATCTGTTGTGGAGTCATGGTAACAGCAGCAGGACAATTGGGAAAAAGCTTTCTTCAGCTGGTTTGGTCCAAACTGTCCGACAGATGAGCCATGTCTTAGAACATTCCATCCCTCAGCTGAAGTGACCACTGTGAGGTTTCCGTTGTTTCCTGGGTTTGTGGCAACTGAAGAGATCTAAGACCATTCTGTCCCGAAAAACTCATGGTTCTGGAGGAATAAAATGCACTTTCTTCTTAAGAGCTTTTCCAGTAATTAAAGTTTTATTTCCACATCCTTTTTAGTAAGCATAAAAATACATTCCAAATCACTCCTTCCCTCAAAGTGGGAAAAGGAGGGGGAAGGCAGAGGCCATATACCTCCAAATAAATGTAATTACTGGCTCTGCATTCACCAAGTTCACACACCTACACTGTGGTGGGCACAGGATGGCGCAGGGAAATTTTCACATCTGGATTGCATCAAATCATATTGATTGCAGCTTGCAGACTGCAATTCCTCGCCAGTTTTCTTGTTACTAATCCCTTGGTACCATAAAAGAAAAAAAAAATATGGTTCTAAACTCTTTATAAACTGGAATTGGGCAAGAGACATAGTGCACGATAGGCAACCCAGACATGCTGTGTGTTAACAGAGCTCCCCCTTCGCTACCATAAGGTGAAAAGAAATACAAGGTCTACACAAATGAAGAGGGAAGTTGGATGGTTTTGCTTCTGGCCAGGAGTGAAGTGAATGTAAACAAAACGTGCAAATCCTAAAGGGACTGAGAGCAAGAAGCCCCACACAGACCACCTGTGGAAAAGGTGTTGAATGGTCACTGGGTGCATTTGGAACTGTCTCAGAGGGAACGGTTTCTCAAGGCTTTGGTCTGGCAGAGCGGACCCAGTAATGTTGATAGGTGATTGTCAGACCTAGAAGCAGGGGAAAGAATAGAGGATGGTTCATAGGGGCAAATTCGTTTTCCATGTGTATTACCCGGCTGGTGAACAGAGTCAGAAAAAGGCAGGGGGGTGGGATTCTCAAACACAATTTGGGCTTTTACACGAAGAGTTGGCAGGCGGATTCTTTACCATTAGTGCCGCCCGGGAAGCCCAGAGTTGGCATGAACTCTTACAAAAGATGGAATTACAAGGATGGGATTGAAAACTAAGTTCTTTCTGACTCTTGGCTCCAGTGAATAAGCAGCTTTGATTTATGGTTAATGTTTATAAGCCTTTAAAATACCTTTCACTCTAAACTATTTTTGAACTATATGACCAAGTGTTTTTTGTTTTTTTTTTTTAAGTTGAGATGTCTGTTTAATTAACAGTAATCTTTTGATGTTCCAGATCACCTGTATTTTTTAACATTTTATTTTTGGTTGAAGGATAATTGGTTTACAACAGTGTGTTGGTTTCTGCCATACATCAACATGTATCAGCCATAGGCATATATATGTCCTCTCCCTCTTAAATCTCTCTCCCACTTCCCACCCCATCCCACCCCTCTAGGTTGTCACAGAACCCCAGTTTGAGCTGTCTGAGTCATACAACAAATTCCCACTGGCTATTTATTTTACATATGGAAGTGTATATGCTTCCATGCTACTCTCTCCATTCATCCCACCTTCTCCTTCCCCTACTGTGTCCCCCAGTCTAGTCTCTACATCTGCATCTCCACTGCTGCCCTGCAAATCGGTTCATCAGTACCATATTTCTAGATTCCATACATATGCTTTAGTACATGATGTTTGGTTTTTTCTTTCTGACTTAGTTCACTCTTTATAACAGGCTCTAAGTTCATCCACCTTAGCACTGACTCAAATATGTTCCTTTTTATGGCTGAGTAATACTCCATTGTGTATGTATACCACAGCCTCTTTATCCATTCACCTGTCAGTGGACTTCTAGGTTGCTTCAGTGCCCTAGCTATTGCAAAAAGTGCAGCAATGAACACCGAGCTACATATGTCTCTTTCAATTATGGTTTTCTCAGGATATATGCCCAGTAGTGGGGTTGTTGGGTCATGTTTGTATTCCTAGCTTTTTTATGAAATCTTCATACTCTCCTCCATAGTGACTGTATCAATTTACATTCCCACCAACAGTGAAAGCAGATTCTCTTTTCTCCACACCCTCTCCAGCATTTATTGTTTGTAAATTTTTTAGTGGTGGCCATTCTGACTGATGACCAAGTATTTTTGAACAAGTTAGTACCTGATGCTCTGTATTAGGTTATTCAGTATTATTCTTTATTCTTCTTAATTTAGAGACACAGTCAAGAGGATCAATCCTGGGCTTGAACTCAGATCCATCACTCCTTGACTGCTTGGACAGGCTTCTGAATTTCTCTGTGCCTCCATTTCCCTACATTATTTAAACCTGGGGTGATATGTGCCTGCCCCAGAGTATTTTGTGAAGAATAAGTATAGTGAAACACGTAAAGGTCTTAGAGCATTCGCCTAGAATGCTTTCTTTTTTTAAACAGTGTCCTGAATGCAAGCTTCCACCTATTTTATTTTGCTTTATAATTTATATTCAGAACAGAGAGAGAGTTGATCTTCTGATAAATTAGGAAAGCTTCCTATATATCTTAACTCAAGTTTAAAGAGTACAACTTTCAAAAAACTATCAATGTTGAACAAATCTTATTTTTTTAATTTCATTTTTATTTTACATTGTAGTGTAGTATATTTACAATGTTATGTTAGTTTCACGTGTACAGAAAAGTGATTCAGCTACACATATGCATATATCCACTCCTTTTCATATTTTTCCCACATACTTTATTATAGAGTATTGAGTAGAGTTCCCTGTGCCAAACAGTAGATCCTTGAACAGTAGATCCCTCCCACAACAAAGTTTTCTTGAGGATCCCCATATGCCTATCACTCTCTTTTCTTATTTGGGGAGATACAAATATTAATAGAATATTTATCCTCTGTTTTAGGACATTAAATTTTGCAACCTAGGTAAATAACGAAGAACAAAAAAATATTTGTTTCTAGAAACACTAACTTATTTCTAACCTGAGAATATATATATATATTTTTTAAGCCTGCTAAGGAATAAAATTAGACCTAGGTCAGAGATGGAATCATAAGCTGTACCAGACCTAGCTGGATGTCCATATTAAAATAGGACATTTTTCAAAGAAAGAATGTTAATGCCATGCCATATAAGCCTATGGGTGTGCCTGTTGCTCTCATTTATGAACAAATATCTAAACGTGATGGAAATTCTTTTGTTGAATCTCAGGTATAACACACTCTATCTAATTTAAAATGTCCAATAATGTGACAAACCAACCCAGTTTGCCCAGATCTGTTCCAGGTTTAGCTGGAAAATTTTTATCGCAGGAAATCCCTCAATTTCAGGCAAACTGGGAAGGTCAGTCACTCTGTGACAGAGACCAGCAGCACTCTGATCCTGGCCTCACCTCAAACCTACTGAATCAGAAACTGTATTTAATAAGATCTGCAGGTGTTTCATATGCACCTTCAAGGTTGAAATCTAGAAACAAGAGTTGCGAATCTACATAACTGAAATCTAAAATACCTGAGGCATTTTAGAAAATGTTTTCAAATATCTCTATTTCCCATTCTCTTTACTCAAACATCAGCATGAATCAATTTATGGGAAGATCTTCATATGTGACGCTTTGTTCATTATACTTATTCTTTGGAAACACAAAGTACCAATTGGGTATCAGCTGTTTTATCTCCATTAACTCTCTGCATATGTGTGTGTTTTCTAATTAAATTCACTTTCTGTCAATTTATTTTAATTCAGATATACTTAGGTCTCTGTAGTTATAATCCAACTCTCTAACATATATAAGCCAATTACTATATTAAAGAACTAGCTAATAAAACTTCAGTTATTTTCTTCTTATCTGATAACTTGAGGCTTAAAAACTGTATCATTGAACTTATTCACAAATAGATGAAGTAATTTTTCTAGCTTGCTTCTTCTTACTTCTTTGGACATGGTAACACCTTTTATTTTCAGTTTTATGCACATGATTATCTTTAATTTTGGTAAATCATAAAACAAGTAGTCAAAATGACAAATTACATCATTTCATTACAATAAAATGTCTGTGCAGGTCCTCCCAGCTCTATATGTCTTTCCTCTTTTAGAAGACAATATCTATTACATAGAATAGTAGAAAACTATTTTTTCATATTTTGGTTTTTGTCCTCTGTAAAATTCCTTTTTCCAAAAAATTCTTTTCAGTATTGTGGGCTTTTCACTTCTGCTCTAAGATCCATGGAATACTCTTCTGAATCTCCAGAGTTTGTTTAAGTTGGCATAAAATACTAGAAAAATTCCATCAAGACTCCTCGTGGCCACCATCCAGAAACAAAGCCCAGATTCACTACTGGCCCATTACCTGAAACCTTGACTGTTAAATGGAACTGCAGGGTTGACTTCAGCTCAGGAATGCATGTATGACTTTGTGAAGCAATTAGGTTTCCCTTCATTCTCATTCCAGTTTAACTAAGGTTTTCTACAAGATAAATTTGTTAGACAGAATACTTGTATTTCTTTTCAAGGAAAATGGTATTGTCAACATAATATAAGATTTGGATCCAGACAGAACTGAGTCTGTCTTTACTCTGTCAGTAAGAGTTGAATAACTTATAGAAAAATTACAGAATTTCTATGAGCCTCAATATCCCCATTTATAAAATGAATAATAATAAATATCTTACAGAGTTATTATGCAAGTTAAGTGAATATATCTATATATAGATAGATAGATATAAAGGGGCTTCCCCAGTGGCTCAGTGGTAAAGAATCTGCCTGCCAATGCAGGAGATGCAAGAGATGTGGGTTCGATTCCTGGGCCAGGAAGATCCCCTGGCATAGGAAGTGGAAACCCACTCCAATATTCTTGCCTGGGAAATCCCATGGACAGAAGAGCCTGGAGTCACGAATCGGACGTGACTGAGTGACCAAACAATAATACGAAAAGCACAGAGCCCAATGCTTCAGCTTATGTTACTTTCCTTCTCCTAAATGTCATCATGGTGGATCTCCATGGTATTTGTAAAATGATAGTACTTGCAGTCCTGAAAATAAAAATAAAATACATCTGTAACTCTCCACATATGGCTAGACATATGTATTTAAACGTGTTCATGTGTTTTCCACCACTATAATTTATTTGCTCAATCTTTTCCTAGTCTTCTGCCCAAAGTATTAAATGTCTTTGGGGAAGGGAAATAAAACAACACATGCTATGACTTGTCTCAGGCCAACTCCTTATTTTTTACACAAACTATATAAAAATGGCATTGTTTTCATGAAATGTTTATAAGTGTACATGAAAGCTCACACCAGAGCCTGATCTACATTCTTTAAGCATAGCGTGTGATGAGTTTCCCCTTGATACCATTTAAGACAAAGATTCCAACTTTTACAAACATTTAAATATGTATTCTATCCTCCTTATATAGAGAACAGCAAAATAAAAGGATTTAGAGCCAGAATACCTGCCCTTTATAACTGTTTAATCCATAGACATAATTTAATCTTTATCAACTTTAGTTTTCTCCTATGTACAACAATGATAATGATCAATTATCATTACCATAATTAGCAATAATGATAATTGCCATGAATGTTTATTAAAAGCTTACTATGCCCTAACCCACATATATTTATAGTCTGATTTAATATACACAGTGATGAGGTTGGCATTAGTATTAGATCTACTTTGCAAATGATAAACTGAAGCTCAGAGAGAGATTACCTGGCATGGCTTAGGTAGGCATCAGAGGTTGTGTTCATAGTCTATGCTTCTGGACACTGCAATCTACTGCTCTCCACCAAATAAGTGCAATAATTTCATATGCTTCTCAGGACTGTCTTCAGGAGCCAGTGAGTTAATGCAGAAAAAATAATACTTTCTTTACTATAAAGCTAACTAAGGGTTGGTTATTATTAGTTTGATTAAAGGACTCTGACCTCTGAAGCTGGGCTTCCCTGGTGGCTCAGTGGTAAAGAATCCTTCTGCTAATGCAGGAGAAGTAGGCTCAGTCCCTGAATTGAGAAGACACCTTGGAGAAGGAAACGGCAACCCACTCCACTATTGTTGCCTGGAAAATCCCATGGACAGAGAGTCTGGCCGGCTACGGTCCATGGGATCAGAGTCAGACACGACTTAGTGACTGAACAACAACAATGACCTCCGAAGCTAGAGGAAAAGCTACACTAGTACCAGGGAAAATCCAAGTACTTAGTACCAAGAGAAAACCCTGCAAATCCATCTTTCCATCTTTTTAAATAATTGGGTATTCCAGACATGTTCATTCTCTAGCCAAGGATGATTTCCCCAAATTTTCTTCATTGTAAGTTTACCTCATTTCCTTTATTAAGATAAAAATGGTAAATACAGATTTCTGTCTTTCATTTGCAAATACAGACAGTTGTGTTAGTTTCTTAGGGCTGCTGCAACAATCTAACACAAATTTGGTAGCTTAATACAAGCAGAAAATTTTCTTACAAAACTAAGAATACTTTTACTATTGCATCCAGTAATACCATCCCTTGGTATTTACCCACATGAATTAAAAACATATGTCCACCCCAAAATCTTCAAGCAAATGTTTATAGTTGCTATATTCAAAATTGCTAAAAACTTGAAAGTGAGAGTCATTTCCTAGGCAGGTTGATAAGAAGTCCAGGGGTCCCCAAGGAGAGAGGTCTGGGATACTCAAGGAAGAAGAAAGGACAAACTTTTTACTTTTTTTCCCTCTACATTCCTTAGGATTATATAACAATAATGTATCCTGCCTGAGGACCTCTCTGGATTAAACCTTCTGGCTAATTCTGTTATCTTAAAACATAAATTATGGGTTTAGGTCTGGTCTTTACAAGGATGTATCCTGCCTGAGGACCATCTCTGGATTAAACCTTCTGGCTAATTCTGTTATCTTAAAATGTAAATTATGGGAGTAGGTCTGGTGAGGTCTTTATAACCTCCAAACATTCTTTGGGTTCATTGGAGCGTATATAACTCCTTTGCTGACACTAGCAAGGGGGTACTCTTTCTATCCCCTTCTGATGTCTATGTCAGAAGCTTTCTCTATCCCCTTTATACTTTAATAAGACTTTATTATGCAAAAGCTCTGAGTGATCCAGCCTCGTCTCTGGCCCCGGATTGAATTCTTCTCCTCCGGAGGCCAAGAACTCCGACATCTTTGTGTGATTCAGCAACAACCTTTCAAAAGCAACCAAGATGTTCTTCAATAGGTGAATGGATAAATAAACTGTGGTATATTCAGGCAATGGAATATAGTTCAGCACTGAAAAAAAAAATAGGCCACCAACCCATGAAAAGACATGGAGGAAATGTAAATGCATATTGTTATTGTTGTTACTCAGACGCTAGGTCATGTCAGACTTTTTTGTGACCCCATGAACGGTAGCTTGCCAGAGTCCTCTGTCCATGGTATTTCTCAGGCAAGAATACTGGAGTGGGTTGCCATTTCCTTCTCCAGGAGATCTTTCTGACCCAGGGATCAAACCCATGTCTCCTTCTTTGGCAGGTGGATTCTTTACCACTGAGCCACCTGGGAAGCCATAAAATGCATATTACTAAGTGAAAAAAGCCAATCTGAAAAGGCTACATTCTTATAACCATTAATTTTATGTGTCAACTTGTTTGAGCCAAAAAGAACCCAGACATTCACTCAAACCATATTTTGGTGTCTCTGTGAGGATATTTTTGGATGAAATTAACATTTAGTGGATAGACTGAGAAAAGGAGATTCCCCTCCAGAGTGTGGGTGGGCCTTATCTAAGCAGTTGAAGATTTGACTAGAACACAAAGGCTGACTCTCCCTTGACTAAGAAAGAACTCTTTCTGTCTGATGGCTTTTGAACTGGGACTTTGGCCATTTCCCTACCTTGAGATTCAAAGTGATAACATTAGCTCTTACTGGATCTTGAGCCTGCCAGCCTTTGGACTAGAACTGACCCATTATATCTCCTGGGTCTTCAGCTTACCAGCTCACCTTACAGCTCTTGGGATTTTTCAGCTTCTATAATCATGTGAGCCAGTTCTTATCATAAATCTCTCTCTCTTACGCACATGTGCACACACACACACACACACACACACGCGCGCGCTATTGATTCTGTTTCTCTGGAGAACCTTGGTGAAACAATATATATTCTAATTATATGACACTTTAGGAAAGGCATAACTATGGAGACAGTTAAAAGACTAGTGGGGACTTCCCTGGAGGTTCAGGGGTTAAGACTTTGCACTCCCAATGCAGGGGGCCCAGGTTCAATCCCTGGTCAGGGAACTAGATCCTACATGCCACAACTAACAGTTCACATGCTAAGGATCTAAGGATCCCACGTGCTTCAACTAAGACCTGGTAAAGCCAAATAAATAAAAATAAATAAGTATTAAAAGAAAAGATTGGTAGTTTCCAGGGGTCACAAGGGAAGGAGGAATGGAAGAGGGAGTGCAGAGAATCTTTAGAGCAGACAAACTACTCTATATACTGCTACTACATGGGCAGATATTAATATATATTATTAAACATTATCAAAACCCATAGAAAGTACAGCACCGAGACTGAACCTTAATGTGAACTATGGTAATGGATGATAATGATGTGTCAGTGTAGGTTCACTGACTGTAACAAATAATCTACCACTCTGGGCAAGATGTAGGTAGTAGGGAAGGTATATGAGTGTGTGGGGCAAGAAACATATGCGAACTCTACTTTCTGCTCATTTTGCTGTGAACCTAAAACTTCTTTAAAAAAATAAAGTCTATTAAAACAAAGGAAAAAACAGGTAGAAATTTATTCTCTTACAGTTCTGGAGGCCAGAAGTCTGAAATCAAGTTTGTCAGTAAGACTGCATTCCAGTTGGTGATTCTAGGGGAGAATCTGTTCTCTGCCTCTTCCGACTTCTATAGCTATGGACATCACTTGCCTAACAACCACATCACTCCAATTTAAATGACTTCCAGGGCTCCTCTGCCTCCTCCTCCTTTTCCTCTGTATGTTTCTTGGAAGGATATTTGCCATTTATTTAGAGCCCACCTGGACACACCAGGATGATCCCTTAAACTCAAAATACTTAATTTGGTTACACCTGCAAAGATCACTTTTTTAAAATATGTAAGGTACAATTCATAGGTTCCAGGGGTTAGGGCATGGAAATACCTTTTGGAGACCACTATTCAGATGTCTACCATGGTCAGTTACTCAATTCTAGAAAATAGACCTCAAGGAAAGTCTACTCAGTGACTTTTAGGAAAGGTTTTCTCCCTTATTTCTCTCCTATTTATTAAAAAGGATGCAGAAAAAGAAATAACTTCCTTTTACACTATTCTGTGCAGTTGTAAGAGGAAAAGTTGACAGAAGCAGCAGCAGCCATCTGGGGTCCAAGAGGTGACAAGGCTGAACACTTGGCTGAGTTGCTGAAATGAACTTAAAAGAACCCATCTCCTGAATCTTATTCCATCTGAGGTTATAAATGTCTCTATGGTTTAAGTGGATGATAACTGTAAATTTTGTTACTTGAACCTCCATGCATCCTAACCATTAAAATAATAAAGTAGATATAAGGAAAAAGAGAACACATGTCAAATTCAAAAGATTATGGGCTTAGAATGGAGGGAAGTAAGCAACTACTTCAACTGTCAAGTTGGCTGAAGAGAGAGTACTTTGGAGAGTAGTAATTTATCCTGTTTCTAAGGATTAATATGATTCTATCTGTGTTCTTGGGGGTTATTCAAAGAACACAGTTAGAAAAAATCATATTTGTCCTTAGGAATAGGATGTGAAGAGATATAGCCTAGCCTAGTTGGGAGTAAGAAAAATTGGAACCAACTTCTAGATTGTAAATTTTATGAAGTCAATTAAGACTGAATTGAGATGAATGTACAAATAAATTATATAAAAAATACAGTATCTACTTGTCTTGCTTCTAAACCTCACAGCTCACACGTGCGGCCTTTGAGATCTTGCTGGGTATTACAGTAAAGATATATATTCAGCACATTGAAAAGCTCAGGCTTTTATTTGTAGCAACATGTGAAAACGATTGTGAAGTGGACATAGCCTGATATAGTACTGCATAACTGGAGCTGGATTTGACACAAATCTTATGTAACAAAATGCCAGTCAATCTTGAGTTTATACTCCAACAACCACTAGCTCCCTTAGCAGTAATGAAAGGGTGACCCAGACAAGTTCTCTTATGCACACACAGCCTGATATGCAGCCAGAGGAAGCTTGTGAAAATTATGAAATAACCCTCCATTATGAAGTTCATGGACTCACTCCCTCAATGTGATTAAGTGAGCTTTAATTTCAATTGCTGTCAGATTTTACAGCTTTCAACACCTGCAGTTCCCTGGTAGATTTGAGGTGGGTCTTTTTCAAAACTCCTTTTCCACATCTACAAAACAGAACTTCATTTCACTGGAGTTGTGACAGATCTTCTCTTTTGCAGTCAGCAGTTCTTTGACTTAGCGGAAGAATTAGCTCCCCAACCTGAGAGACAAGTTGTCCTTTTTCTTGCTTCACTATTCTTCTTGATCTCTGCCTCCCAAAGTTGTCTTCACTCCAGACATCTCAAAGAAAGAAAGCAATAATCCTGCCCCATGTTAGAATCAGGAGGGATTCTCAGAGGTTGTCACAGTATTGTGAACCTCTGCCTTTTTGTGGGGGGCTACCATACCGAATGACCTTAGTAAACTCCCCACCAATGACCAAAACAGACCCTGGAATTTTGTTAGCACCTAAAGAACAGTCCCTGAGCAGTTTCAAATTTTAGGGCAGAGGACAAGCACCCCCTATTTTAGAAGGATACTATAATATTTAACTGAGACCAATGTCTTGATAACAGCTAGCATTTACTAAGCAATATTCACATCTCCTTTAATCCTCGGTCTGGTCTTTGTTGCTAAATCAAGTCCCCAGGGACCATAGCCCACCAGGCTCCTCTGTCCATGGAGTTTTCCAGGCAAGAAAACTGGAGTGGATTGCCATTTCCTTCTCCAGGGGATCTTCCCGACCCAGGGATCGAACTGAGGTTTTTCTGCAATGCAGGCTGTCTCTTTACTGACTGAGCGACCACAAACACCCTATTTCGTAAGGACCGCAATTATTCACTTTCTAGCTGAGAAAATCCTGCTTCCAGGTCAAATCACCTAAACTAGCATCACATAACTAGTAAGTGATGGAGATGTGGTTCAAATTCAGGCCTTCCTCTGCTTTTAACCTCTACATCTCCTCACATTAGTTAGATGTTTACTAGAGCTACATGTGCTCCACAGATCTGTCATCCTATGCTCTCATAGAGATTGCTCCTAGAGAGACCCATACCTGGCCAAACCTTCATAAAGGTGGAAAATACTCTTCATGAGAGTTAGTTATAGTCTAGCCCCTTTGTTTTAATCAAATGACTGCATTTATGAGAGCTAATGATTGCACTGTGCTAAGCAGACTATTTGTCTCATTTTTCTCTCTTGTTACTCTCCCAAAGAATACAGTGTTATATCTTTTATTTTTAGAGAAGCTGTAGCTTGAAGTAATTAAATTTATTAGCTTCCTTTTGGTGCTTATATCTGGATTTTCATTCTTTAACGATGACAGAAAGTACCACACTTAAATGATATGTGTTCATAACTAAATTCATGTTCAACTACCATGTACAACATCTACACAATGATAAAGGATTGGGGTCCAACAGGTATTCCCAGATGTTTGGTCCACAGATGAAGACAGTTTGTATCAGATATACCCAGATTTCTGATTTTTTAAGAATAGCTTCAAAAATCTTAGCTCTCCACGATTCTGGAAAAGTGGCCTTCTGTGCATTTTCTAAGTATAGCTTTGGGTAGGAAAAAGATGGCTTGAGAGTAGCCCATGAAAAATTTTTTACAACCCCAAGAATTTAAATAACTGTTAAATGAGTCTGTGATGTGAATAGCAGCAAAATGAACTAATTAAACTTAGGCTTCCTAAATAATGGAACCATATTACAATTTTCTTCTACCTAGAATATGCTTTTAAAGGAAAAGTATTCTTAGTATTTTTTCAAACCTAGGCTTAACTTCAAATGAATACTTCTTGTAATCAAACCTTTTCTTTGAATCCCAGACACTGAACTATATCTGACTTAAGAGTCACAGAACCCTCTATAAAAGCCAGACATTTCTTGTGATGCTGTATTTGCTAATCATTGAAAGAACATTTCTGGAACCTTTCTTTGCCTCAGGAGCAAGCTCTAGTTTACCTCGAGTATAGAGACCCATTTTATTCACTGAGGCTTTTTATACAAAGGCCATCCCTCTGTGTAGTCACGAACATTCCTCTAATGTCTAGAGCTCTTGGGACCCTCTCAGAATGTCAGGAGTACAGAGAACTCTGCTCAATACTCTGTAATAACCTAAATGAGGCAAGAACTTGAAAAAAAGAATAGATAAATGTGTATCTATAATGGAATCACTTTGCTGTCCACCTGAAATGAACACAACACTGTTAATCAACTCTACTCAATATAAATTTTTTTTTAATGCGTGTAACTCTATGGCTGATTCATATCAATGTATGACAAAACCCACTGAAATGTTGTGAAGTAATTAGCCTCCAACTAATAAAAAATAAAAAAATAAAAAATAAATAAAAAAAAAAGAAGCAGCTCCTTGAATGAAGGCAAGGCACAGCCCCTTGAAAGCAGGGGCTGTGATTTCCAATTGTTATTGCCTTTGGATTGTGGCTCAGAAGGTAAAGAATCCACCTGAAATGTGCAAGACCTGAGTTCGATCCCAGGGTTGGGAAGATCCCCTGAAG
Source organism: Cervus canadensis (assembly GCF_019320065.1). Lineage (NCBI taxonomy): Eukaryota > Metazoa > Chordata > Mammalia > Artiodactyla > Cervidae > Cervus > Cervus canadensis. The sequence goes on along the minus strand of NC_057396.1, from coordinate 52,571,346 downwards.
AAGGGAACAGCTACCCACTCCAGCAGAATTGCCTGGAGAATTCCACGGACAGAGACGCCTGGCAGGCTACAGTCCATGGGGGTCACAAAGAGACACAACTGAGCAACTCTCACACACTGCATGAATCTCAGTGTCTGGGAACTGTTGGATTCTATGGGTATTTGTATTTGTGTATGTGTATTTGTATTATATGGGTATTTGTGTCAGATTCAGGGAAAGGCATTGTTTCAGCATGACATTTAGCACCAATAACTGGTTTACAAAACAAAATCCATTCTACTGAAATCTTTCATTAGAAAACATCTCTCACACTTAGTCCAATTCATTCCAGGACTTTTAGCCAGTGAAGTGTTTATAGTTTTAACTTGAGTAAAATAGAATCATTCAGGGATATGTCAGTGTTTCCATTACGCCCCTTCTTTTTTTACCCTAAAGTAGCCCAAGTTTATTAGTATGTCCATAAAAATTAATATTCCACTGGAACGTGGCACCCAACCATGAAGTAAATGTTTACATATCCCTTCAAATATTAACTCAGTTGTTTCTACAAGATGATAGGTGTGCCAGGCATGAACACTCTCAATTCATAGCTTTTCTCAGCTAATTCAGTTGAGTTATTCTTTCAATGACTAAACTTAGCTAAAAAGCAGCACCTGAAATGGACAGGATGCCAAAAAAGGGCTGAGAGAGCCTTTATTAATTATCCAGAAGCTTCCAACATGAGGTCATCCTGGAAAGTGGAAACTATCAAACTAAGCAAGCATAGCCAAGCAAGCAGAGGGGATATGCACACCAAAACATACACCCCTGGTCTCCATCAACTGCATGTCAGCTTCAGGAAATGGCCTGAGGACGAACCCCCACGAGGCTGCAGCAGGGGAGGAGCTTGGGACAGTGGCACGGGGAGTGTTGACTGAGCGTCCAGCTCTTCTGGCTGACCCAGTGGCAGGGAGGTCAGGTCTCCCCCAGCCCTTTAGGCTTTAGGTCCATTGTAGAAAAGCTGACAAAACAATTCTCTGGATGAGTGGCCAGTGAGGACAGGGGAATGGAAAGTGTGATGAGCTCGGGTGCAGACACAGAGAACTAAGGAGCCAGAGTTTCTCCTTTTGTCAGCCCCTATCCTGGTTCTGCTTAAAATGAAGCCTTGTTCTGAGTCCTTTGTCTCCTTGATGCCTCCCCTGGCTTTTTCTGAATACCTGTTGTAGCAAAAAGGTGTCAGAATTAGAAGAATGACTTGATTTGAGGCGCGTATTCACCACTTACTATCCATGTGGTTTTGAGCAAGATACTTAATTACCTGAATAATCCTTTCCTTATCCATAAAGTTAACGTCCAATAAAGGTTCTCAGTAGAAACCTGATGATACTAGGTGCTGTTCTTTTTATCTTACATGGTTAGAATCAGAAGAACATGAGCTAACATATATAAAACTATTTGGGTAATAATATTAATAATCATAATGATAATCATTTACTATGTGACTGGCAAGGTTCAGAATTTGGCATAAAATCTTTTGCCTACACTATATAATGCACATGCAAGCCATTCTTCCTTTTCAATTTTTCAGATAAAGAATCAGAGGCTCTGAAATTTTTAATATTTTTTCCAGGATGCTCTTTCTCTCTAAATTGATGTATAGATTTAGCAACCAAACTCCAAGATGGCTTGCCCTTCTTTGTAGATGTTGACAAACTGATTTTAAAATCAATTTGGAAATGCAGAGGACCTAGAGTAACCGAAAAAATTTTGAAAATAGTAAGAAAAGCAAAATAATTTAGGTGAGATGCACTACCTGGTTTCAAACTTTACTATAAGAGCAAAAGTCATGAGGACAGGGTGGTGTTGGCATAAAGGCAGACATACAAATCAATGAAAGAGAAAAGAAAGTATAGAAATAGATCTACATATATATGGCCATTCAATTTTCAACAAAGGCAACAGGATAATTCATTGGGGGAAAAGCAGTTTTTGTATTTTTTTAATGACACAGCAATAACTATCTACATGAACAAAATGTACCTGATCCCTACTTCACATCATACAAAAATAATTTAAATAATAAAATAATTAAAAATAATTGTAGATCTAAATATAGAAGTTAAAATGCTAAAACTTCTAGGAAAGAATCTTTGTGTCCTTATTATAAGCAAAGAGTTTTAAATATAGGATGCAAGCACACTAACTATACACAGGGCTTAGAGCTGCCAACCCTTCACGTAGTAAAAAAAAAAAAAAATCCATGTAAAACGTTTTAACATCTAACCCTCTGCATACAAGCTTCTGCATCAATGGATTCAATAACCTGCAGATTGTGTAAGACTGTAGCATGTATTTAGTAAAAGAAAACTGCTTTTTACTTCTAGGAAAAGAAACGTGCCTTTGAGTGGACCCATGCAACTCAGATACATGTTGTTCAGTTGTTCAAGGATCAACTGTTTATATATAAACTTGAAAAAGTACTTTAAAAAATAAAGATAGAACTACCATATAGCAATCATACTCCTGGGCGTATATCTGGAGTAAATCATAATTTGAAAAGATACATGCATCCTAATGTTCATTGCAGCACTGTTTACAATAGGTAAGACATGGAAGCAACCTAAATGTCCATCGACAGAAAACTGGATAAAGAAGATGTGGTACATATATACAGTGAAATATTACTCATTTATATATTTAAAAAAAGAACAAAATAATGCTATTTGCAGCAACATGGATGGATCTAGAGATTATTATACTAAGTGAAAGAAAAACATGATATCACTTGTACAGAATCTAATTTTTTTAAAATGATATAAATGAACTTATTTACAAAACAGACTCACAGATTTCAAAAACAAACTTATGGTTACTAAAGGGGAAATGTGGGGGGAGGGATAAATTATGAGCTTGGGAATAACATTCACACACTGAAATAAATATGAAATGAAGTCGCTCAGTCATGTCCAACTCTTTGAGACCCCATGGACTGTAGCTCATCAGGCTCCTCTGTCCATGGGATTCTCCAGGAAAGAATATTGGAGTGGGTTGCCATTTCCTTCTCCAGGGAATCTTCCTGACCTAGGGATCGAACCCCAATCTCCCACATTGCAGGCAGACCCTTTAACCTCTGAGCCACTGGGGAAGCCCTGAATAAATGGGAATAATTTCACACACGACTACATGTAAAATAGACAACCAACAAGGACCTGTTGTATAGCACAGGGAACTCTACTCAATACTTTATAATGACCTACATAATGACCTTTTTGGGCTTCCAGGTGGTACTATTGCTAAAGAACCCACCTGCCAATACAGGAAACACAAGAGACTCAGGTACGATCCCTGAGTTGCAAAGATCCCCTAGAGTAGGAAATGGCAGCCCACGGCAGTATTCTTGCTAGAAAATTCCATGATCAGAGGAACCTGGTGAGCTACAATCCATGGGGTCACAAAGAGTCAGACATGACTCAGCACACAGTCATAGTCATGGGAAAAGAAGCCAAAAAAGAGTGGAGATATATATATACAAATAACTGATTCATTGTGCTGTATAGTAGAACCTAACATTGTAAATCAACTATACCCCAATAAAAATTAATTTAAAAATAAAAAATAAAATAATGAAAATGCAAAAATACAGTTAAGGAGAAATTTTTACAATACATATATGGGGGAAAGGATTTGTATTAAAAATATACAGAGAACTGATTCAACTAAGTAAGACATGCACATTGTATAAGTATTTACATGAGGTTCCAGAACAAATAAAACTAAATGACTAGAAACTAAACCAATGTTCACCTAGGACTGGAGGGGAGAGGATTAACTTACAAGGAGAAAGAACTTTCTGTGATAATGGAGATTTACTACTTCATGAAGGATATATTGGTTATATGAATGTATACATTTGCTATAATTCAACCAAATGTTCACTTGAAATGGGTGAATTTTACTGTATTCAAATTATATCTCAATAAAGTTGATTTGAAAATTGATACAAACAGTCAAACATTTGGATGAACAATATTTTGAGATTAATTTAGTCTTTGTTTTCATGTGTCTGTTACATGGGAAATTGTTCACAAAAGAGGGACTCAAAAATAACTTGTAGTTTAGGATTTTTTTTATAGTACAGTGATGTCATTAATGGTGATTCATTCACAGAAATAGCATAGCCAGGAGAAGAAGAAAGCTTTGAAAATTGAGCTAAGTTTTTACAATGGTGAGTGTTATATGTCTATGAGATATCTAAGTAAAAATGTCTGGTAAATAGTTAAGTGTGTGAGTCTGGAGGTCAGCAGAAATCTTGGAAGAATATGGACATTTGCGAGTCAGAAGTACAGATGTTAAGAAAGTCATAGAAAGGATGGGATCTGCTTTGGAGAATTTGTAGTATTAAAATAAGAGGCTTAGGACAGAACTACAAAGAACATGTGACTTAATGGATAAAGAGAGACAGAGATGCCTGCTAAACAGAGTAAGTTTGTGCAGATAGAGAGCTCGGACAAAAGCAGGAAAGTAAAGTGTTAACAGATAGTAAAAGAGGTGACATGTATTTCAGCTAACATTTAATTAACAAAGCATGTCATAAACGGCCTATCTGACTTTAAAGAGGTGGGCAGTACCATCCTAACTCATGGCGGGAAGGAACAAGCAGAAATATGAGTGAATGGTACTGATGCCTATCACAGTTTGCAGTAAATTTCCTCCATTTATTTTCAGCTTCGCATTTCATTCCTGTTCTCCAATGCTATGTCTGTTTTTGTTGGATTCCATGACTTTTTGATCTTTGTGGCAAATCTCTTTTCTTCTCTATATTCTTTTTTGCTAACACTCTAATCTTTGGCTTGCTCTAACAATACCACTGCTTTTGTCAGAGTTTTATTGAATTGCTTATCCACTGATGATGTTTTCTGTTATCTTCATTATTTAGAACTTTAAGAGTTCTGATATACTAATTTTAGTAAGGTATCCAGAGGGAGAGGATAGGAATACAAAGATTTAATTTATTATCTTTAAATGGACATTAAATAATTACACTTAAATTATAATTTTCTTGTACACTATTGCTTTATGTCCTATGAATTCATTGCCTGCTCCCAAGATGCAAAGATAGTTTCCTAGAAGTTTTATAATTTCACTTTATAAGCCTGTGTATGTTGTTGTTGTTTAGTCACTAAGTCATATCTGACTCTTTTGCTACTCCACGGGCTGTAGCCCCCCAGGCTCCTCTGTCCTGGCATTTTCCAGGGAAGAACACTGGAGTGGGTAGCCATTTCCTTCTCCAGGGGATCTTCCTGATCCAGGGATCAAACCCTCATCTCTTGCACCTCCTACATTGGCAGGCAGGTTCTTTACCATTGAGCCACTGGGGAAGCCCAGATAATTTGTATAAAATTATGTATGGTTGGAGGTGGAAATAAGTCTTCAATATTTTTCCATATGAAATTATAAACTATTTGTTGAAAAACCTCTCCTTTCCCCAGTGGATATCTTTGTCACTTTTTCAAAACTCTTTTGACTATGTGAGTGGTATATTTCTGAGCTTCTTATGATCCATTTGTATATTTTTAGGATGGTACTACATGCTTTATGTAATCCTTAAGGTCAGGTGATGTAAGTCCCCCCAGAACCTTGTTCTGATGGTGAAAGATGCTGAGATCCCTAGTAGCAAGGAAAACAATAGAATTCTGGTACAGCAGAGACCAGGTGCCAAGACTTAACCATCAGAAAAATGAAAGGGAAAGTGGCTCTATCAGGTCCTACTGTTTGCGAGTCCATGGACTGTGGAATTCTGCCGGCCAGAATACTGGAGTGGGTAGCTGTTCCCTTCTCCAGGGGATCTTCCCAATCCAGGGATCAAACCCCGGTCTCCCACACTGCAGCCAGATTCTTTACTGTCTGAGCCACCAGCGAAGCCCAAGAATATTGGAGTAGGTAGCCTATCCCTTCTCCAGCGGATCTTCCCGATCCAGGAATCGAACGGGTGTCTCCTGCATTGTAGGCGGATTCTTTACCAGCTGAGCTACCAGGGAAGCACTAGCCATCAGAGTAAGACATAATTCTCAATGGAGAGCATGGTCATGATGGCCTCCAGAAGGTCCTAATCCGTAAGGATCTATGTATATGCTTCATAGAACATAATATTCTATGAAAAATAGATAGGTAGACAATGAGTTAGCTCCTTAATAACAGACCATGATCCATTGCCCAATTTCAAATCTTGAACAGGTTCTAATCCTTAGTGCCCATCAGTTGAAATAGTTTCCATCTCCTTAGTGGTGATTTCCCCAGGCCTTCCCCAGAAAAACTTAGAACCATTTATAATGGGGAAAGGGAGAAGTTCATATTTTCAAGGTCTGGGTATAAGGTTGGATGCAAGGTCTGCACTGAAATGAATACCCAGGGAACCAAAGTACCAGAGTGTCACTCCTGTTAAAACAGAGGTATGTGAAAATCAGATAGTAAATACAGTTCTAGTATTGGCCTATCTCATAGTGAGTCCACTGCGACTGGCGAGTACACCAGTTGTCATTTCTCTGGTTTCTGAACATATATTTATAGTCATATATGGACCTACATGTAGCTTGAAGAAGCCTCACATTGATTCCCTGGTGCATGGAGTAAATGCAATTAGAGCAAGAACATAACCATATTAGATTAGAGCCATATGTAGTCAGCTACTCAGAATTAGTCATACAGAGCTCAGAATAGAAACTTCAAGTCTGGCTTCCCAATATAGATGTTTATTTTGAGGTCTACTAACTCAAACCCAGAGACATTATTAAGTTCTTCACTTTTTTATTTTTAAAGAGCTTTTGGAATAAAACTCTGTTTATATATGAATACCAAGAAATAGTTTATCACATGGGTATTTTGAGGTCTAACTAGAAATTACTTCAAGAACTGTGAAAGGTCTAAGATTTCACACTACTTGTAAACTAACCACTTCACCAAACACAGGTTCAAGGATGCTGGGGGAAGATGTGATATTTTTAGGTCAAAAATTGCATTTTTCAAAGCATAGGTCATAGCATGAGCTCTTCCTTTTGCATTGGTTCGCCTTGCCCTCCAAGTTCAACGGGAGTGAGATGGAGTCACGTGGTGCATCCTGCACACATCGCGGGTGTGCATCTATGTGTTGAGGGACCTGAAGCTCAGAAAATCCGCTTTAATGGACCCCAAGCAAAGCTGCCTGACATCTGCTCCAGAGGGAGATGTTGGGTTGCCATGCCCTCCTCCAGAGGATCTTCCCAACCCAGGCATCAAAGCCAGGTCTCATTCAATGCAGATGGATTCTTTACCATCTGAGCCACCAGGGAAACTCACACAGATATATATATATAATATTTATATATTTATTATTATATTATATTATTATATTTATTATATATTACATATAATATATTATAACATTATTATAATAAATAATTTTATAATTTTAATATATAATATTTTATATTATATATTATATAATAATTTGTATATATAATATAAATTTATATATAAATATAAGTATATATAAATATACAATTTATATATATAATAATTTTTATAATTTTAGATATAATATTATAAATAAATTATTATAATATGATAATATAATTATATTATTATTATATATTTATTTATTTATATATAAAATATATATACACATATATATACCAATTATATATATAATTGGTATATTCACTATGTGATAGCCTTGAAAAAAGAATCTCAGAGAAAGGCGAGATAGGCAGACACATGGAGAACTCTAAATATTAGTGTATATTTCTTTTTCAAATTTTGATAGAAAATTTGATAGAAAAATTAAGATTTTAGATGAGATACAACAGCCATTGATAGACTCTGGAATATTGATACACTATTCACTAGAGTGAAACCCTACCCTTAATATCTCAACCCCCACCATTGATAAAAAAGGCAGATAGGTTTTTTACATTAATTCTAGCATTTAGAAATAAGGTTATTTTAAGTATCTATCTATCTAGTAAACACTCTTTGTATTCTTACATTTTCAATAACTTCTTATTAAATTTATGCTCTAAACCAAGGTGGAGATTAATTGTGCAGCTGAAACCATTGTTTTAGGTCCCAAGAGAGTTCCCACTGGGTTAATGTTGATGGATTTATTTGTCTCATCATTCCATTCGAAAGCTTGGCCACCAGATGAGAGAGAGAATTTCCTAAGGGGCCTTCAACTGAACTTCACATTTTTTCCCCCAATTCATTTCAGCCAAGGGATAAATTGGCACCTTTTCTGACGTGAGCACATAGTGGAAAGAACATCAGACTGAGATCCAGGAGACTCATGTTCTAATCCCATTTCTTCCATTAGCTTGCTGTGTAGCCTTGGACAAGAATGTAGGGCTTTAAGTAGCACAGAGTAAGAATCACTCATAAACAAACACAGCCAAAAAAGAAATGAAAGAAGTTTTGCCAATTTCAAATTACATATCTGGCTTCTAAATTTCAAGATGAATTTTTTCTTTAATAAGCAGAACAATGTTCTTCCATGTTAGAACAGACCATTTTACTGTAGTTCTTTTTTTAAACAAAGAGAGAGAGAAATCAAATAAAAATGTAGATATTCCAAAAAGTTTTCTAAATCTGTAACTATATAATGATTCAATATTTTATACTACAGATGTTGGACTATCATAGAAATTTTAAATCAAAAAAATTTTATATAAAGTGTTTGAAAACTTTTTCCTTCATTTTGAAAATATCCTATTTCTTATTTCAAAATAAGGTTAAGTATCTATCTTTCTTTCTTATTTTCTCATTCACTACTCTAGATTGGCCTAGAAGATTAATCATTAATCCCTTAATTGATTTCCAAGTTTCTGGCTTGTCTCCACTTTCAATCTGTCCATTCAATTTAATCTTCTTAAAATTTAAACCACCTCTGCCTATTGGATTAAATTCAAACTATCTGTCTTGATATTTCTAATCTCAGGTTATCTTATCTAGTTAACATTCATCTTCTTCTTTACCAAAAGAGAACTCTTATCCCAGTCAGATCAATACATTTATATGCATCTAGAATATCTCATTTTCATATTAACTTCCTGCCTTTTTCTCCCATCATGTCCACTTATCTAATTTCAACCTTTCCGTTATGGCTCGGTTCTATATCTGCTTCCTCTCTGAAGCATTCCTTGATTTTTCTCAGGTCTTAGCAAAGCTTTTAGACATTTTATAAATGTTTGTAGGACTAGAACTCTAATTTGAACCATACACATTTTTGAATTTTGTCTTGGTATTTTTCCTTAGGTTGGGTGTTTTTTTTTGAAAGCAGAAAATTAACTGACTTTTTTTTTTTTAATCCCTCCTCAAAACCTTTGACTTTCCAATTTCTCTTGATTTATTGGTTGGATTGTGACTTGGCATGATTGCTTGCATGATTTAGTCTAAGCAAGTTGGAATATTCCTTCGTTCTTTTGCATCATGGACATGACGCAGAGTGGTTTGGTTTTATTGGGCTGAACCAGAAGCTGTATCCTAAGTTTACACTGATGTTTTTCACTTATAGTACCAATAAGCTAGATGACTGGACAAGTTTTGATTCTGTGATTCAAGAATTTTTGATTGGGACTTCCTTGGTGGCACAGTGGCTAAAACTTCGTCTTCCAGTGCATGGGGTTGCAGGTTCCATCCCTGGCCAGGGAGCTAAGATCCTGTATGCTTGGCAGCCAAAAAATAAATAAATAAATAAAACATAAAACAGAAACAGTGTTGTAACAAATTAAATAAAGACTTTAAAAATGGTCCAAATAGACTTTAAAAAGACCTTTCTTTAAAAAAATGAATTATTAAATTGATTTTAAAGTTATAATTTTAACAGGGTGGGAGTGAATAAATCCATATTAAAATAAGCTAGTGTACCTAGTGATGGAGTACTGATGGAGTACTAATTTATTCATACAATTATTCCATTCAAATAGTATTCAATTGAACTATTATTGTGGTCACTAATATATTGCCAGAATCTTTGTATATTACTTTATCTTCAAGTTTCTCTTATGACTCCTCACTAGCTATCCCTCTCTCTGAGACTCTTAGACCAAGTCGAGTCTTATTGCCTTGCCAACATTTAATTAATGTCCTACTATATATTATGAGTTAATTTGTATTCCCTATATATGGACTTCCCTGGTGCTCAGACGGTAAAGAGTCTGCCTACAATGCGGGAAACCGGGGTTCAATCCCTGGGTCAGGAAGATCTCCTGGAGAAGGAAATGGCAACCCACTCCAGTCCGTGGAAAATTCCACGGACAGAGAAGCCTGGTAGGCCCCAGTCCATGAGGTGGCAAAGAGTCGGACAGGACTGAGCGACTTCACTTTCACTTTCTGTATATATATGTTGAACTCCTAGCTCCCATTATCTCAGTTGTTGCTATTGTTGTTGTTCAGTTGCTCAGTCATGTCTGACTCTTTGCCACCCCAGGGGCGGCAGGCACGCCAGGCTTCCCTGTCCTTCACCATCTCTCGGAGCTTGCTCAAACTCATGTCCATTGAGTTGGTGATGCCATCCAACCATCTCGTCCTCTGTTGTCCCCTTCCCCTACCTGCCTTCAATCTTTCCCAGAATCAGGGTCTTTCCAATGAGTCAGTTCTTTGCATCAGGTAGTCAAAGTATTGAAGTTTTAGCTTTAGCAACAGTCCTTCAAATGAATATTCAGGACTGATTTCCTTTAGGATGGACTGGTTGGATCTCCTTGCAGCCCAAGGGACTCTCAAGAGTCTTCAACAACACAGTTCAAAAGCATCAATTTTCGGTGCTCAGCTTTCTTTATAGTCCAGCTCTCACATTCGTACATGACCACTGGAAAATCCATAGCTTTGACTAGATGGACCTTTTTCAGCAATATCAGTAGAGTAACATCAGTGGAGATCTGGTAACTAATGATTTGTGGAGTTCCCTCTGGGAAAAGCTATTCTATCTATTATCAGTACAGTTCAGTTCAGTCGCCCAGTTGTGTCTGACTCTTTGCGACCCCATGAACCACAGCACACCAGGCCTCCCTGTCCATTACCAACTGCCGGAGTTTACCCAAACCCATGTCCCTTGTGTCAGTGATGCCATTCAACCATCTCATCCTCTGTTGTCCCCTTCTCCTCCTACTCTCAATCTTTCCCAGCATCAGGGTCTTTTCAAAAGTCTATCTATTATGCTGCTATCTTAATAGCCATCAGCTACTGGGTTGGTCAAAAAGTTCATTCAGGATCTTACAGAAAACTGGAATGTTCTTCCTGGCCAACTCAATAGTTCTGCTAAGGGCTGCGATGACCTCTGTTATTGTTGTTCAGTTGCTAAGTCATGTCTGTTTGTAACCCTATGGACGACAGCACTCCAGGCTTCCCATGCACACCACAATCTCTAGACCTGTTCTTTTTCTCAATTTAAGAAAGTGCTCTCTTTGTTTCTTTTGTGGGAGTGGGTGGTGATCTTTCTTTCGAAGTATAAAAATAAGTACATTCTAGATTTCAAAACAGTCCTGTTCTTCACATCAGGTGGCCAAATTACTGGAGTTTCAGCTGCAGCATCAGTCCTTTCAGTGAATATGCAGGACTGATTTCCATTAGTATTGACTGTTTTTATCTTCTTGCAGTCCAAGGAACTCTCAGGTCGTCTCCAGCACCACAGTTCAGAAGCATCAATTCTTCGGTGCTCAGCTTTCTTTATAGTCCAACTCTCACATCCATATATGACTACTGGAAAAAACTCATGGCATTGCCTCAGACAGTGACCTAATTTGGAAACAGGGTTGCTGGCGGTGCAATTAGTTAAGTGCACCCTGGAATATTGTGGACCCCTGGTCCAATACAACTTTTTTTAATCAAAAAGGAGAAACTTGGACATAGAGATATGCGCACAGAGAGAATGGTATATGAAGACTGGAATTATGCTACCATAAGCCAAGTAACTACTTCAAGTGAGGAGAGAGGCCTGGAAGAGATCCTTCCCAGCACCTTCAGAGGAAAAATGGTCCTGTTGACATCTCACTCTCAGAACTGTGAAATAATAAATGTCTATTGTATAAGCCACTCAGTTTCTGACACTTTGTTATGGCAACATTAGCAAACTTGTACACTGCCCTCACAGCTCCTGGATGGAATTTTTCCCTGTATCATTATGCATTTCTACCTCTTTCTAGAACAGTGCTGTCTAAAGAATTTTTGTCTGTGATGCAAATATTCTATGTCTTCTGTCCAAATGTTTTCCATTAGCTAAAGATGACTATCAAGCACTTGAAATGTAGCCTCTGCACCTGAAGAACTAAATTTTTATTTTACTTAATTTCAATTAACTTATGTTTACATTAAACAACTGCTTTTGGCTAGAAATTACCATATAAAAAACTGCAGCTCTAGAACTTGTTATAGTGCAGTAGGAGTGTTTACCTCAGAGTCCAAGTATTACCCAGTTTGCTTTTTTTAATTTTTTGATATGAACCACTTTTAAAGTGTTTGTTGAATTTGTTACAATGTTGCTTCTATTTCATCTTTTGGTTTTTTGGGGCCTGAGGCATGTGGGATCTTAGTTCTCTGACCAGGAATTGAACCCTCACCCCCTGCATTGGAAGGTGTAGTCTTAACCAATGGACCACCAGAAAAGTACTCATCCAGTTCGAATTTTACTGTCTGTGACCCATAATATCATAGGATAGAATAAAGCATGAATCCCAAAATTTGTCACAAAACTTGTCTGCCGAATTTTGTTTTTAAGCCTTCTCTCAGTAGTTGGAGCTCAATCAGACCGAAAGGAATAATTGAGAAGAAGGATGCTAGATTCTAGTTCATTTGCTAGTCACTTTGATTTTGTTGAGCCTGCTATCAAATGTTCCCATTGTGTTAGTGGATTTTAATATGAATCATGACTATGAATTAAGCACTAGGTAGTAATTTCTGATTAATTTCAGCTAAGTCATTTGACCAGCCACTGAGGTTGCTTACTAGCTTAAGTGACCTTGGTTAACACTGAATTGGTGCCCAGAAAATACAAGGTTATAACTCATATTTCCAATTGTGTATGACTTTCATGACTCAATCAAGCCACAGGAAGACATATTTCCTTCATATTTTTATTTTTCTGTTTTTTTTGCACTAGGAAAGTTAGTTGCTCTTGTTTTCTTATTGCTTCTTTATTTGGATTAAAGCTTTTCTGCTAGAGTATCTTATCTTTTTGGTTTCTGATCCTCAGTTTCCACCATAGAAAATGAATCTTGATGTTTCATAGATACATTTCTTGCTTTGGACCTTATTAGCAACCAAGACTTGGGCCTCAGAAAAGGGATTGAACATGTTTTTGGATCGCCTAGATTGACTCCTCATAAACTCTGGATTCGTCTCCATTTTCTAATTCTATTCTCAATGATAAAGGTAAAAATTTTAGTCTCAAAATTCTAGAATATAAGACTAAGGAACATCCCTCAAAACTTAGGAAATGTCAATTTAGGACAAGCTAAAGACATTGGGTCGGCTAATTTTACATAAGCACTATCAGGAAATAGAGAGTTATAGGAATTGCTTTGAAGACTCAATAAGGCACTAAGTGACTCCACATAGTCTCTACCTAAATAGCTCTAGGTATACAACTACAAGGAATAAAAGTAAAAGAAAGAAACTATAATGAAGAGTTCTGGAACAATTGCTATGTGCCAGTCACCTTGCAAATTACTTTCATATATAAGGTCTAATTTAGTGTGGGCAAGTATATAAAAATTTTATTATGCTACTTAATTTACTGACGAGGAAATTGAAGATCAAATGTTAAGTGACTACTCTGTGATCTACAGCAAGCATCTCCTAAATGGTGAAGGAAACAGAAGATTTGGAAAGATCCAGAACAGAATAGAGATGGGATGAACCGTGTGAAAAGAAAGCCAACAAATATGTCAACTACAATAAATGATGTCCACTACTAATTGGCACTTACCAAGAGCATTGACAATGACTGAACGGCAAAGGCATTTGCCATCTGCCTCTATGGAGGTTGAACCCCATGCTGCTATAGCTGTCGACCTGCAACAGCCCCTGAGGGAGTTCGGGGTGGAGGCAGGCACTCTGTGCTCCAGGGAATTGGGTGGGATAGGTCTTTAGATAGCTGAATGTTTTTAGGAACAGATTTTATGATCTCAATCCTTGCATTTCCAAATATCTCTCTAGATATGAAGCACTAAATCCCTTCAAGGTGACAGCAGATCCTCATGACTAACAAAAACTTTTTGTAAAATGAGTGCTTCATGGCACTGAACTCTCACTTCACCAAAACCTTATATACTGACTTTTCCCCACTGCTGCTTTGGAGCAGTCTCTCAGAGCTATCTGAAATGCTGCCTCCCGGGCTGCAGTCCTCATTTTGCCCCAAATAAAACTTAACTCACCCCTCTCAAGTTGTACTTTTTTTGTTTGTTTTTTTAGTTGACATTGATGATACGAGTGTATACAGACACTAGTGCGCCGATGTTCTTTTTCTTTGCTGATGTCAGAAAGGGAAAATTAAGCCTTAATATAAAACACTGATGCCCAACAGAAAGCTGGTTTTCTCAACAGATAGGCCTGCATGCAGTATTCTGGAACTGATAACTAAAAGACGGTTTGAGCTCTTTAATACTTCCAAAGGAATACTTTATATGTAATCTTTTCTCAGAAAAACAGAAGACATTTTATACTTATTTATGGACACTTATAGAAACACACATATGTATGACTGTATGAACTATACATATGTATTAATTCATTAAATATTCATTAAACAATAATATGCCAGATGCTATACTTAGTAGCTCTGGTGATACACTGTGGAGGATGACAGACTGGACCCCAGGTCTCCTATCAGATAATTAAACAAGAGATAATAGCAGAGGATTCTGGGAAACAAGTAGGGTTTTGTTGTTGTTTAGTTACTAAGTCATGTCCGACTCTTTGCGACCCCACAGACTGTAGCCCACCAGGTTCCTCTTTCCATGGGATTTCCCATGCAAGAATACTAGAGTGGGTTGCCATTTCCTTCTCCAGGGGGTCTTGCCAACCCAGGAATTGAACCCATGTCTTTTGTGTCTCCTGTATTGGCAGGCAGATTCTTTACCACTGAGCCATCAGGGAAGCCCAAGCTTTTGGGGGATTATCTAATCTAGTCTAGTATACTTGGGCTGAACCTTCCAAAGAAAATGCTATCTAAACTAGTACCTATAGGATAAATAGACATTATCCAGGTGGAGAGGAGCAGGAAAATATTTCAGGCAGCATAAAAAGAAAGTGCAAAGTGGGGATTGTGTGGATTCTGAAAAATCCCTCCAGTGGAATCTCATATATCAATCCATTTCTTGGGTCGCTTGTGCTATCTTAATGTTTCTGGTATCATTGTCCTCTTTATAGTTTGAGGGAAAGCCATGAAACCCACTCTGCCCCTAGATTTTTTCAGGTGACAAGTAAGGATTCAGGGAGTATCTTTCCATTATCTTCATTATTTCCACCATAGTTTGGCCTCAGGTCAAAAAACAGGGAGAGAACACAGCCCTGCCCAACAGCAGAAAATTGGATTAAAGATTTACAGAGCATGGCCCCGCCTAGCAGAACAAGACCCAGTTTCCCCCTCAGTCAGTCTCTCTCATCAGGAAGCTTCCATAAGCCTCTTATCCTGCTCCATCAGAGGGAAGACAGACTGAAAACCACAATCACAGAAAACTAAACAAACCGCTCACATGGACCACAGCCTTGTCAATGAAACTCAATGAAACTATGATCCATGCCATGTAGGGCCACCCAAGATAGATGGGCATGGTGGAGAGTTCTGACAAAACATGGTTCACTAGAGAAGGGAATGGCAAACCACTTCGATATTCTTGCCTTGAGAATCCCATGAAGAGCATGAAAAAACAAAAAGACAGGACACTGAAAGATGAACTCCCCAGGTCGATAGGTGCCCAATATGCTATGGGAAATCAGTGGAGAAATAACTCCAGGAAGAATGAATAGACAGAGCCAAAGCAAAAACAACACCCAGTTGTGAATGTGACTGGGGATGGAAGTAAAGCCCAGTGCTGTAAAGAGCAATACTGCATAGGAACCTGGAATGTTAGGTCCATGAATCAAGGCAAATTGGAAATGGTCAAACAAGAGATGGCAAGAGGGAATATCGACATTTTAGGAATCAGTGAACTAAAATGAACTGGAATGGGTGAATTTAACTCAGATGACCATTATATCTATTACTGTGGGCAAGAATCCCTTAGAACAAATGGAGTAGCCCTCTTAGTAAACAAAAGGGTCTGAAATGCAATACTTGGATGCAATCTCAAAAATGACAAAATGATCTCTGTTCATTTCCAAGGCAAACCATTCAATATCATGGTAATCCAAGGCTATGCCCCAACCAGTAATGCTGAAGAAGCTGCATTTGAATGGTTCTATGAAGACCTACAAGACCTTCTAGAACTAACAACCTTAAAAGATGTTCTTTCCACTGTAGGGGACTGGAATGCAAAAGTAGGAAGTCAAGAGATACCTGGGGTAACAGGCAAATTTGGCCTTGGAGTGCAAAAGGAAGCAGGGCAAAGGCTAACAGAGTTTTGTCAAGAGAATACACTGGTCATAGCAAACACCCTTTTCCAACAACACAAGAGAATACTCTACACATGCACATCACTAGATGATCAACACTGAAATCAGATTGATTATATTCTTTGCAGTCAAAGATGGAGAAGCTTTATACAGTCAGCAAAAGCAAGACCCAGAGCTGACTGTGGCTCAGATTATGAACTCCTTATAGCTAATTCACACTTACATTGAAGAAAGCAGGGAAAACCACTAGATCATTCAGGTATGACCTAAATCAAATCCCTTATGATTATACAGTGGAAGTGACAAATAGATTCAAGGGACTAGATCTGATAAAATGCCTATGGATGGAGATTCACAACATTGTACAAGAGGCAGTGATCAAGACCATCTCTAAGAAAAATAAATACAAAAAGGCAAAATGGTTGTCTGAGGAGGCCTTACAAATATCTGAGAAAAGAAGAGAAGCTAAAGGCAAAGAAGAAAAGGAAAGATATACCCATTTGAATGCAAAGCTCCAAAGAAGAGCAAGGAGAGATAAGAAAGCCTTCCTCAGTGATCAGTGCAAAGAAATAGAGGAAAACAATAGTTGGGAAAGACTAGAGATCTCTTCAAGAAAATTAGAGATACAAAGGGAACATTTCATGCAAAGATGGGCACAATAAAGGACAGAAATGGTATGCATCTAACAGAAGCAGAAGATATCAAGAAGAGGTGGCAAGAATACACAGAACTATACATAAAAGATCTTCATGACCCAGATAACCACGATGGTGTGATCACTCACCTAGAGCCAGACATCCTGGAATGTGAAGTCAAGTGGGCTTTAGGAAGCATCACTACAAACAAAGCAAGTGGAGGTGATGGAATTCCAGTTGAGCTATTTCAAATCCTAAAAGATGATGCTGTGAAAGTGCTGCACTCAATATGCCAGCAAATTTGGAAAACTCAGCAGTGGCCATAGGACTGGAAAAGGTCAGTTTTCGTTTCAATCCCAAAGAAAGACAATGCCAAAGAATGTTCAAACTACTGCACAATTGCACTCATCTCATACGCTAGTAAAGTAATGCTCAAAACTCTCCAAGCCTAGTTTCAAATGTAGGTGAACTGAGAACTTCCAGATGTTCAAGCTGGAACATCTTGAAAAGGAACATCTGAAAAAGTCAGAGCAACCAGAGATCAAATTGCTAACATCTGTTGGTTCATCAAAAAAGCCATAGAGTTCCAGAAAAACATCTACTTCTGCTTTATTGACTACACCAAAGCCTTTGACTGTGTGAATCACAACAAACCATGGAAAATTCTTAACGAGATGGGAATACCAGACCTCCTGACCTGCCTCCTGAGAAATCTGTATGCAGGTCAAGAAGCAACAGTTAGAACTGGACATGGAACGACAGACTGGTTCCAAATCGGGAAAGGAGTACGTCAACGCTGTATATTGTTACCTGGCTTATTTAACTTATATGCAGAGAACATCTTGCAAAATGCCAGGTGGATGAAGCATAAGCCGGAATCAAGATTGCTTGGGGGAAATATCAATAACCTCAGATACACAGATGACACCACCCTTATGGCAGGAAGTGAAGAGGAACTGAAAAGCCTCTTGCTGAAAGTGAAAGAAGAGAGTGAAAAAACTGGTTTAAAACTCAACATTCAGAAAACTAAGATCATGGCATCTTGTCCCATCATTTCATGGTAAATAGATGGGGAAACAATGGAAACAGTGCGATACTTTATTTTCCTGGACTCCAAAATCACTGCAGATGGTGACTGCAGACATGAAATTAAAAGACGCCTGCTCCCTGGAAGAAAAGCTATGACCAACCTAGACAGCATATTAAAAAGCAGAGACATTACTTTGCCAACAAAGGTCTGTCTAGTCAAAGCTATTTTTTTTTTCCAGTAGTCATGTATGGATGTGAGAGTTGAAATATAAAGAAAGCTGAGTGCCGAAGAATTGATGCTTTTGAACTGTGGCATTGGAGAAGACTCTTGAGAGTCCCTTGGAATGCAAGGAGATCCAACCAGTCCATCCTAAAGAAAACTAGTCCTAAATATTCATTGGAAGGACTGACACTGAAGCTGAAACTCCAATACTTTGCCCATATGATGGGAAGAACTGACTCACAGGAAAAGCCCTTGATGATGGGAAAGATTGAAGACAAGGAGGAGAAGGGGACGCCAGAAGATGAGATGGTTGAATGGTATCACTGACTCAATGGACATGAGTATGAGTAAGCTCTGGGAGTTGGTGATGGACAGGGAAGCCTGGCATGCTGCAGGATTGCAAAGAGTCAGACAGGACTGAGTGACTGAACTGAACTGAACTGGGTATCTTTCCAAGGCACACTGTGGAACTGATATAAAGCCTAGGGGTGAGTGATGAGCAAGAAATCAGAGAGCAATGGGCCTGAACTCAGATGTGCTGGGTACAAGGCCAGGCTGTGCCAGATATGACTTGACAATCTTAGAAGAAAATCCAAAACTCAACAGCCAAGAACAGAAACATGAAGCTGAACAGAAATGGAATGCTATTTCCTGGCAACAAAGAAAAACATTTTTTCAGCTAAGAAGGAAATGTCTTCCTCCAGGTTGTTTTCAAACTTTATTGGCATTCCAATTACCCGAGCTCGTTAAAAACACAGGTTCCTGGGCCCCACCTCCAGAGGTGCGTTTTCAAAGGTTTAGATCAAGATCTGACAATTAGCATACCTACAAGTTCCCAGGTGATGCTAATGCTTCTAGTTTAGGTTATCACACTCGGAGAGAATCTCTGTTTTAGAATACGTCATATACTAGCTAATTTTCAAGCTGTTGCTTTCAACTATTTTTTCAGTTCTCTTGATTCTTCCTTTCAGATAACCTGAACTACCACCAGAAAATGCTGCAATATGAACATATAAACAAGCAGATTTTCAGCCATCTTAATATGACAGCCTCTACTCCAAGTTCCTAGGCTGAGAGCTTTCATCTGGTCATTTTTAAAGTAAAGGAAGCAATTGACCAGGTCATCAGAAGCTCCAAAGGATTCAAAACCACTAAGTATAAGTGTTTATTTTTCTTAAGAACCAGGAAACCACTTATGATTATTTTCTTGAAAATTTAAATGGCAACAAAATGAGCAGTATTCCAATGGGAATTTTATCTCCTCTTGGTCTCCTTTTTTTGTCATCTGACAATTCCCACTTCCACAAGGTGAGAATTCACAGGCTTATGTTTTTTCACTAAATCACTTCTTCTTTGCATAGCTGTTTTCTTTCATCCTATAAGAATGACTTCTAAAAAGAGTCACTTTTAAGATTACGCCACCAAAAACTCCTGGCATAAAAAATTAAAGCACTAAGCATAAATGGGCTTCTCTCTTAGCTCAGTTGGTAAAGAATCTGCCTGCAATGCAGGAGACCCCGGTTTGATCCTGGCTTGGGAAGATCCTCTGGAGAAGGAAATGGCAACCCACTCCAGTATTCTTGCCTGGAGAAACCCACGGGCAGAGGAGCCTGGCAGGTTACAGTACATGGGCTCACAAAGAGTTGGACACAACTTAGCTACTAAACCACTAAACATAAATAGCCAATTGCTAATTCTCTGTTTGAAACATCTATATTTTTAGTATCAGCGAAATTTATGTTTATACAACATCATCTTAAGATGACATCAATTAACACAGGAAAGAATTGGGTTTGAATCACATCATCTTCATCTCTGCCTCTCCTGGGAACTGCAAGTTTATCTGCATCCACCTAAAATTTGGGAGATATGGCCAGTGGCTACAGGTCAGTGAGAAGACAGGTGGGAGATATAGAAGTGGCTTCACACGTACTGTGCAGAAGAAGACGACCATCTATATTGTACCCCAAAGGCCTTGAAGTATTTTTACAGCTAATTTGGAGTCCAGTTCCAACTCTGGATTCCAGGCTCCTAATCATGCTGCCTTCTGAGTTTTCTGGATGTTTCTGCTTACTTCTTTCACTGTCTCACACCCTGCTTCACACCGTATTGCATGGTTCCACTTATTTTCCTCTCTTACTCTGCCCACTAATGTGATTACCTTTAATAGCAACTTCAAAGCTCCAAGAGTTTCAAGCCCTTTTCATAGGGACCTCACAAAATTTAACAGTTTTCAAGACCTAATAAAATTAATCTTTATTGGTCTATAAGCCTAAAGTGGATCTCCCTGAATAGAGATTTCCTAAACTGTGCCTGACACTGAATCACCCTCTTCCAATCAAATCTGATCTGGAATCTGTAACTATATACCTTCCCATCCTTCTACTCCAGATCTCAACAACCACCTGGATTCTGGACTTCTATTATAATAAATGGTGTGTGCCTTCTCTTGCCCCCCACCAGGAGGTAAGACTGCAAATTGGTCCAATAAATTTTAACTGATGTTCAAAGTGACTATAGTTCTGAGAAATTCTCTATCATGGGTAAAGGGGACGATGAAGAAAACAGCCCAAGGACTAAAGAAGATTTTAGTCTTGAGTAGGAGGACCAGCTAATGTCATAGCAGAGTAAAGACTGTTTTCAGTGTCCATGGAAGAGAGCAACATGTGTGGAGAGAAGCATGTCAATTCATTGTATTTCATTTAATTTGAAGCCTCTAACAAGTGCTCATGGTCATGGTGGATCAGTTATCCCTTTAAAAGAAATTATTTTTTCACTTATGCTGGTGCTTCTTCTGTGTTTTCACAGTGGGGTACCCAACATGGAGATATTCCTCTGATGGAATACTATATTTAATGGCCACTTAAGTCCTCCTTATGAACTCACATGAAGTAGTAATATAATAAATAAATCCTGGTAATGTAATTTATACTCACATGATTAGATATCTTAGTAACATTAGGTATCTTAATAATAACTAGATTCAATAGAAATCAGTAGCAAATCAGTTACAAATAAAAACTTCTGGCCTTATTTTTGGTAAAATCTTACATATATAAAATGATTAATAGTTTACAAAGTGTGTCTTGCATGGGTTATCTCAACTAATGTCCATCACGATCTAAGGTGGGAGAAGAGATTATTACTCCCATTTATGCAGAAGAAAGTTTTAATGACTTCCCAAAGTCAAACATTTGGTTCATCATGGGTAAATATCTCGAAAACATGAATTTCTGTGCTTTCAATATGTACAGAAATATTGGAAACAGGAAGCTAAAATGGCTGTATTCTCCTGATTTCCTTAACAATATTATATATATATATATATATTTTTTTTTTTCCTTTCTAATTTGGTATTGTCTCTTCTGTATCTTTGCCAGTTCATCATCCCATGCCTGGCTACTAACTGCTGGAATTTCTCAGAGTTCATTTAAGGCCTGTCTTCTCTCGTCACCTCACACTCTGCTTAAATGACTTCATCCATTCACATGAAATTAAAACTCTACCTATCTGCCAACAATTCATAAATATTTTAATTCAACAACATTCTTCTGAATTCAGATACATCTTCCATTCTCACATGCCAGTGCAAGCTTAACGGGCCACACGTTGATTTCTGAACTCTTTACTGTTGTTCAGTTGCTAAGTCACGTCCAACTCTTTTCGACCCCATGGACCACAGCACAACCAGCTTCCCTGTTTTTCCAACTCCTGGAGTTTACTCAAACTCCTGTCCATTGAGTTGGTGATATTTTCTATCTATCTTCCACCTCTTCACAGACACCTGTTACTATCCAGTCTCCCCCAGATCAATACTGACACCATCATGACCCTCACCTCCTTCATTTTCTTCATCAAATCGATAAGCAAGTCCTCTTGATTGTATATCAACCAAACAGGTCTCAACTCTGCTGACTGCCCATCTTTCTCACCTTTCTAAATCTGTGATGTCAGTTCTTTTCCACTTGTTCCCTTGTGTCAACAATGTAAGACAATGATCTTATAAAAATGGAAATGAGGCCATGGTATCATTCTCTGCTTACAAACCTTCAGTGGCTTCCTTTTGGTTTTTGGAAGACAAATTATTGGCATAATTTATAGAGATCTTCTCTTACCAGCCCTCATCTCAACCTTATCTCTCCTCTTTTCCTTCCCTCCTTCTCTGCAATCCTACACACTGGTCTCTCTCAGTCGCTCTACGGTGTGAACCTCAGAGCCTTTTTACATGCTGGTTCTGATGTTCACCTGACTCACATCTCCTCATTCATTAAATTGCCATTTAAATTCATTTACTCAGATCTTTCTGGGTTATATTCTCTTGATCTATGTTAAGTCCTTCTTCTATACATTTTTAGGCATTATATTCTTTTATTTTATAGCACTTATCATAGTTTTAAATTACTTCTTTGCATGGCTATCATTTTTGCTGAAATTCTCAGTATATTATAAAATTAGTGAGAATAGGAGTCAAATCTTTGCTCTTCTTTGAACTGAAATTTAACATAGTTTCTGGTGGTAGGGCTTCCCTGCTGGCTCAGCAGTAAAGAATCTGGCTGCTAATGCAGGAGATGTGAGTTCAGTCCCTGGGTTGAGAAGATACCTTGGAGAAGAAAGTGACAATCCACTCCTGTATTCTTGCCTGGGAAATCCTATGGACAGAGGAGCCTGGAGGGCTATGGTCCATGGAGTGGCAAAGAATTAAACTTAGGGACTAAATAACAACAACAACTGGTGATATACATATTGATATTATTTAATGTTTGAATTAATAAATATACATGTTTGTAGGGGTTATTGCATATTAATCTGAAAGTCAAAACTCCTGGTATCTAGTCCATATTCTGAAACCAACACACCATATAACTTAGATCATGTCTTCCCCTTTGGGTGTTGTGGTTTTCTCCTTTGCTGAAAGAGGATATAAGTGTCTGTTTTCTAATTTTCCTTTTATGTCCAAAATGCCCTTAATCTATTACACTAGTAAAAAAAACATATCCAGTAACTATAACTGGAGCCTTAGAATGCATTAAGCAGGTTTCCAAGTGAAGAAGCAATGTGCTTATATGTACCATCTTGACATTTAGACAAATTTTGCTGCTATTTTTACATGGCTAAAAACAAATTTAAGGTTTTATCTCCTGACTCTGTTTCTCTTTTCTGCAAGAAGCTTTAAGTTAAAGTTCATACTCATTCATCCTAAACTCTATTATGTGTATGTGTGTGTCTGTTTTCATTTAGGTTTCCATCTTAAAGGGCATCTTAGCCCAATAGGCTAAGTTTTATTCTGAGATACAAGGGCATTATCTCTGTGTTCTCCATTCTTTGTATATAAAGTCAGAGGCTATTGAGTTAACTGGGATCATAGAAATTATAAAATAATCCAAATACTTATTTTATAGTCCATTAGTGATCCCAGCAAGGAAGAATCTGTCATGCTGATTTTTTTTTACTAGAGTCTGTCTGAAACACAATATAAGAAAACAGACACGATAGTCTTTACAAATAAATACTCAAACAAGTCAACCCCACTCAGAAGACAAAACACTCTCTCCAAATTACCATTGTTTATCTTCCACTGTGTTTCCATTCCTAAATATGCTATCTTCTGTCTTACCCACGTCTCACTCTCCTATTATAGACCACAGATGTTGGGTTAATAGTTTTGTAAACTAGTCCTACTTCTTGCTTTGAAATTGGTTCCACATTTACAGGACGTTTTTGGAAACTTGTACCAATTCAAATATTTATGATTGTTGCTAACCTCAGAATTAAATACGGCCTTCCCCTTAAAGCATGAGGAGGTATTTTTTTCATTGTATTCTGGAAACTTACTGGCTGTACTGCCCAAGAAGCTTGGATCATTTATCCCAAAATTATCTGGTAGTTGAGAAAACTAAAGTAGATCTTGGAGAAGCCAACCCTCCCACAGAAAGAAAGGGACATGAGCAATGAATGGCATGTCTCTGATTCTGCAACTGAAACTCTTAGTCTCCTGTCCATGAGTTCAAGTTCAACACACAATATTTTTCCTCTCTTGTGCCTAGGACTTGGGTAGGGGAGTAGATATGTGTTTGCTTATGTTAGAGTTTCCCAGAATATGACATTCATTTTGAGTTTTTATGGAAATACTGAGAAGAGTGGGCTTCTCTGGTGGCTCAGACAGGAAAGAATCCACCTGCATTGTGGGAAACCTGGGTTTGATCCCTGGGTCGGGAAGATCCCCTGGAGGAGGGTATGGCAACCCACTCAAGTATTCTTGCCTGGAGAATCCCCATGGCCAGAGAAGCTTGGCAGGCTACAGTCCGTGGGGTCAAAAAGCGACGGACACAGTTGAGCTACCTTCACTTTTCCACTTTCATTGAGGAGAGTGCTAAACAACTCACCACAATGTTATAAGATTTAAAATAAAAGGTATTCTGAATGTAGTGCCTTGGGATATAACAAAGCTTTTCTGGGGTGTTGTTAACATTATACTTATTATTTTATATGATCTCTAACTTTCTATAGAAAATCATG
The DNA here is from genome assembly GCF_019320065.1 of Cervus canadensis. NCBI lineage: Eukaryota > Metazoa > Chordata > Mammalia > Artiodactyla > Cervidae > Cervus > Cervus canadensis. Next base: position 52,546,389 of record NC_057396.1, on the reverse strand, counting down.
GTGTAATAATGTGCTTGTAGAGTGAGCAGAAATGGGGGGGGGGGTATGTTTTACCAACTGCTGGGTCATTGTCTCTCCATTCTTTGATGATAATAACATGGTACTTTCATAAATGCTATGCCATTATTTCTTTCAACTCCGTATGGAATATAGTTAAAATAAACAATGTGTTTGCAGTTACACAGTGAGTAAAATAATAGAGGAAGGAATTCGCCAAGACTTCTTGAGTTATGGTTTTATGCCTCCTCCACTGTCACAATAGCTTTTTATTCTGCTAATTTAAAGGAACAATGACAGCTTCTAAATCAATGCTTCATAGCAGGAACTGAACAAATATGTGTTGGATGAATTAATGAGATTTTTGTACCATAACTACCATGGGCTTGGAGTTTAGTTAAAGTACTGAAAGTGTCTATTCCAACCATATCTGGCAGGAGGACAAAAGAAAAGGGTTGATGTGGAGTATCTCCCACTCATCGAAGAGACAGTTAAGGCCAGCGCATCTACTTCACAGCCATGGAGATTTCAAGCTCCATACATAGTAAAGTAACGTGATAAACTTTTTCCCTGGTAGGCTGAGGAGTTAGCTACAGCCAATGGATAGGGAATATGAGAAACAGAGATGAGTCTAGAGTGACAACAGATTTCTGGTTTATGCAGACCCAGAGGACAATGAAGGCATTAATTGAGAAAAGGGAAGAGTTATGAGGAGCAAGTTTAGGAAGGCTGATAACAAGTTTCATGTTGGAAATCAATATGAGGTTCTCTGAACCATATGCATGGAGATGTCTATGGTTTCCAATATGAAATAAAAAAGTCAGCTCAGAGAACAGGGTTTTAGATCCAAATTTGGCAGTTGTTGAGGCCACACCATTGAAACAAAAATAAAGGTATCAGTACTATACAGATTCTAAGTGCACATGCAAACACAAATGTATTCATATTACATTTGTGTTTGCATGTGCACTTAAAACATTGAAAGTCATCTTTTTGAAATATCAAGTGCTTTATATTTTAATGTATGTTTTGCTTTCTAAAATTATTTTCTCATACAAATTTAGTGATGCTTGGTTATAGTTGCCTATATATTCGTTTTGTTATTTGTTATTTGTCTATATATTTATATTTGTTTTGTTGTTTAGTTGCTAAGTCATATCTGACTCTTTTGTGACCCCGTGGACTGCATCCCACCAGGCTCCTCTGTCCATTGCATTTCCCACGTAAGAATACTGGAGTGGATTGCCATTTCCTTCTCCAGGGATCTTTCTGAGTTAGGGACTGAAGTCCCATCTCCTGCATCACAGATAAATTCTTTACCACTGAGCTACCAGGGAAGCCCCCTGTATATTTAGACCATCACAGTAGATTTTTCTTGTGTACCTTTTTCAATGCTTAGCTATTAAATTATTCAGGCCAAATTTGGATGAAAACAATATTAATTTTTTTTGTTTTGTTTACCTAGAAGTTGCATTGAATTTTCACTTTGTATTAATAGTAAGACATTACTGCAGTCATTACAATCATGAATACTGCTATGAGACAAATTGGGTTGGAATTGCAGCTCTATAGCTAATTATTTGTACTACTTGGGAATTTGCATAATCTTTTCATGCTTCAACAACTCATTGATAAACTACACATAACAATCTTGCTTACATCATATGGTTATAAAGAGTATTAAATAAATTAGTAAATAAGTAAAATTGCCTTTAAAAAGCCCTAGCATGTAGTAAGTTTTGTACATTGTTAGCTATTATTATTTTCTAATTATTTATATAAAATTTATATTTATAAACATTAAAAAGTTATACAATTTCCATTCATTATCAAAATTTATATATAAAATATATTTGTGATGATTATAGCTAAAATTATTGGAATAGTTTCATGCAAAGAGTATTATTCTTCCAAATTTAGATTGATTGCTACAGAAATTGTAAAAGGAAATTGCTTTGATCAGTCTCTTAATGAAATTGTATTACGCAAAACATCCAATCCAATCACATTTAGGTGGCAATACTGACTTTTCAGTGACCATGAACTCAACTTCTCTTTCACCTCTGTAGTTGCTTTAAAAGTTGGCCTTTAAAAATATATGTTCAAATGGTCTCTGAGGGAGTTGGGCTCTTGTACTTATCAGGATAAGTAAAGGTTTACTCTAGGGGCTGTGGTAGGGGGTTTACAGAGTTCTTTGTCCTACCTGGGGGACAAAATTTCTTAGGTGCAGGGACTGAATGTGAATAACAAACAATGCACTATGGCATGGTTTCGAGCAATTCACAGGCTCAGCAGCAGGCAAGAGTTTTATGACTGCTAAGGTTTGCACAGACAATAAATAATGGACATAAAGTTACTTATAATTTTTGTGGAAAAATATATTACTCTACTTCTCAGTGTAGAATTTGAAGCCAAACAGCTAAGTGAACATGCTGTTGTCCACTTACCAGCTTTACTCATCTGTATAGTAGAACTAATAATAGTACCTATCTAACAGGTGGTTGGAAGCATTAAACTACTGTATCTTTGTAAATTATTTAAGAAAGTTCTGGCATATCATACAATCTTGATAAATGTTAACTGTGATTGTAATAGAGATATGAGCAGAAAACCAGTTGTATTTTTTTCTTCCTAGGAAGGTCAAGAAATGCTTTCCTCTTCCTGGACTGCTCTTCCTAATAATTTTCTCTGCCCCCCCACTCCAATTTGTCCCTCGAAGTTTTCTCAGATGTATTCTTTTTCTGTGAAGACCTGTGGTCTCCCTGCACCTTTTTTCTTTTTTTTTTTTTAAATCATAATGAATCACTCTACTCTTTACACTACTTCTAGACTCTGTGTTTTACCACAATCTGTTGAATTATTCTTATTTGCTTTACCTTTCATTCTCAACTTGGATGAATACTGGTGAATTTACTTTGCATTGAATATTGAAGATTATCCCTTGAATATATTAGGAACCCTTGTACATGCCAGAAATATATAGTACAATAAACATAAAGAAATAATAATATAACAGAAAAAGTAGGAAAAAATTACCTGATGACTTGCTCTACCAACTAATAAAATGTGTTTTACTGCAAACAATTAAACCAGAATGGTACCAAAATAAATAGATAGGTCAAAAAAAGAAGATAAAATATCCAAAGAAAGAAAGGATTTTTTTTTTTTCAATAAATGGATTCAGACAACTGGATAAAAACTTTGGAAAAAAAATATAGGACTAGGATCACACAACACATCTTAAAGTAAAATAAATCTCAGATGAATTCAAGATTGTAATGTTATTCTTAAAAAATAAAATATATGTAAATACATTATTTTTAGGGTTTTGAAACAAATTTTTTTCAGTTTATAATAAAGGCAGAAACTATAACTGATAAAATAAAGCATACTTTTCAGATGGCAGAAATATAGTAAGCAAAGATAAAAACCAACTTAAGGTTTTAGATACAAAGTTTGAAAAATATATGCAGAAAATATAACAAACAGAAGAGTAACAACTTTCACTCTCAAGAAACTCTTTAAAATAAATAAGAAAAAGACAGACTCAAACAAAATAAACAAATGACATAACCAGACGGTTCTCAAAAAAAGAAATATTATTCGCTAATAAAGATATTTAACCAAGCAAGTAATCAAAATATCAAATTAACGCATACTGAGATATCAATTTAAAGCTATCAGATCAAATATCTTGTTTGTTTGTTTGTTTTGGGTAAAATCTATTGTTGGAATGGATATGGCCAAATAGATATTACATAAATTATAAACAGACTTGCAAATTGATATACCTTTCTGGAGAGTAATTTGACAAAAATTTACAAAAATGCCCATTCACCTTGAGGTATCAACTCTACTTCTAGAACTTTAGACTAATGAAATTATCAGATTTGTGTGAAAACATGAATATAAAAAGACTACAGCATAGCAGCCTTTATCTATAATGCTGCTATTCATAAGCATTTTTAGAATAAATTCTGGTGTACCTGTATATTGGTAAGTTATCAGCCATGTAAATCTTTAAGTTCTGTATTTATTGACGTGAAGATGAACACAATGCATTGTAAAGTGTAAAAGCTGTTTTAAAAGGATCACATTTATTATGATCTCATATTAGTAAGAAATGTACGTATACACTGGGGAGAAGTAGGGAGTTCATATAAAGTATGAAACTGTACACAAAGATTGTGCCTCGAGCAGTACTTAGGTAACTATTATATTCTTCTCTTTATATGCTCATAAGACCATGTTGTCTAGAGTAAATTCATAGTGTATTTTATCTATAATGGGAACATGTTATTATTATGAAAAAGAAAGATATTGCCCAATAACCAAATGGATTTTTAAAAAATGCACTTCTGTAGTTTCAATGACACTAGCTAAATACTTGGAAATGGTCATTTAAAGGCCTCCCCCTGTGTAATTAGAAACACAGCTGTGGAAACTTGAACAGAAATAATTCTAGACTCTGGATTATGCTTTCCTATTTTTCCTTCTCTTCTTAATTTTCCAGAGTCTAAGAAAACAAAGCACCATGAATTATTAGTCCATGGAAAAATTACCAGTGGGAAAAAGTCCATTTTTAAAACCTTCATTTTTTTTTTTTAAATAAATAATTTACTTCATTCTAGACCTAAACGTTCAAAACACCCATGATTTACAGTTCAGAATGCCAGATCTATTTCCCAGGGAATGCCAGATACATTTTCCAGATGTGTTGTTTATGAGACTAGATTATTTATCACAGGTGTCAGGGTTTTGTGTTTTTGTTTTTTTTTCCTCTTTCAAATTCTCTAATTAGTCTTAGAGGAAAGAGGAAACCTGCTTAATTCATTTTCAGAACAGGATACAGAGGCCCCTTCCACAGCTCAGTCACAAAACAGATGTGTTAGAAGCTGATGAAAGTTGACATGTAACATTAACACAGATTATTTGGGGTAGATTTTGTGGGGATGGCTTTTCCTAACCAAAAAATATATATATGTATATATATACACTGCTAAGTTAAGTATGAAATAGCATTCTAGAAATAACATGAGTTTTATTTTTTATTTTGTAATTCATGTACAGTGTGAATACCCAATAAATAAATAATGACAGTGATCTAGCTGATACTGAGAGAACACCCTTACATTTAAAAAATATATAGAAAATATTAACTTCACTTTATGTATTTCCATCATGTCTCAGCTCTATTTCTTTCTTGAAAGATAACTTTCTGTGCCTTACTTAGAAAATTTCCTTTGGCTAATGTGGTTGAATTTGCTACTGCTGCTAATAGTAATGATAGCAATCACTACAATATAAGTAGGCTTATTTACTAAATACTTTACGAAACACAGCTATTCTATTATGACTATTTCCATTTTATAGATGAGGAGACTTACCAGTGAGAAAAACTAGGAAATAACTGATAAAGATGGAAATCAAGGCCCAGTTTGTCTGATTCTGACTTAACTGTGGCTTGATGTTGTTGTCTTTGCCAATGTATTCCAGAAGATGAAGATATATTTCTTTTAAGCAAAAATAGAATTTAAATGTAAAATACTTTTTTTGCGCTACCCAATGTATTCTTGCTTCTACAGTCCCACTTTATTTAAGGCATTTTATAGCTGACACATATCAGGAGTAGAGAAAAATAGTTCAAAAGATAACAGCTGCATTTAAACTAAAATACCAAGGTAGGAATAAATGAACATGATGCCTAGCTACTACAGAGTTTCTGTCTACAAGCCTAGTGCTTTATACTTTAGGTTTTCTCTCATGCTTTTCTGGAGATTGTTTAATATATCATTTTCAATCTTGCTTGATTTTACTCTGCCTCACAGTATATTACATGTCAGCTATGCACTCTGGTGGCTCAGAGAGTAAGGAATCCGCCTGCAATGCAGGAGGCCTGGTTTGATCCTTGAGTCGGGAAGATCCCCTGGAGAAGGGTATGGATTCCAACTCTAGTATTCTTGCCTGGAGAATCCCATGAACAGAGGAGCCGGGTGGACTAGAGTCCCTGGGGTTGCAAAGAGTCGGACACAACGGAGCAGCTAAGCACGCACACACGCACAAGTATTCATTGTGTCCTGCGTTTATTCTTGTTGTTTAATTAAAACCTAGAGTCTATCATACAGAATGAAGAAAGTCAAAGAGGAAAATAAGCATCATATATTAACGCATATATGTGGAATCTAGAAAAATAGTACAGATGAACCTATTTGAAGGGCAGGAATAGAAACACAGACATAGAGAACAGACGTGTGGACATGGACGCCAGGGAAGGTGAGATTTGAGAGGTTAGGTTTGACATAAATACACTGCATGTGTAAAATAGACAGCCGATGGGAAGCGGCTGTGTAACACAGGGAGCTCAGCGATGACCCAGACGGCTGGGATGTGGAGCAGGAGGTCCAAGGGGGAGGGCGCATATCTATACACGCAGCCGATTCACCTCATTGCTCACCAGAAGGTTACACAACACTGTGATTACACTCGTCTGTTGTTGCATTTGCTGCTTAGTCTCTAAGTTTTATCCAACTCTGTGCGACCCCACGGACTACAGCCTGCCAGACTCCTCCGTCCATGGATTTTCTGGGAAAGAAAACGACTGGGTTGCCACTTCCTTCTCCAGGGGATCGTCTCAACCTAGAGATGGAACCCACATTTCCTTCATTGGCAGGCAGATCCTTTACCACTAAGCCATAAGCCACTAGGGAAACTTAATTATGCTCATATATATATACATATATATATAAAAACGTATATATATATATGTTTCATGTAAATATATATTATATATGTATTACGTATTTGTTGTTATTCAGTTGCTAAGTCATGTCTGACTCTTTGCAACCCACTGGACTGCAGCTCGCCAGGCTTCCCTGTCCTTCACCGTTGCAGTCCGAAGGACTCTCAAGAGTCTTCTCCAGCACCACAGTTCTATAAAAGATAGCCATAAGAAATGAGACAGATTTTATGCATGTATTCTGGAACAGTAGTGGTACTAGAATATAATGTCAGAATTTGTGTTTGATTTTTAAATCACGTTGAAATAAAGGCATTTTTCTTTTATATGCCAAAGTGTTGTCTGTGTCTTGGGGACTGTGGTAGACAGAGCCCAGGGTGACCCCCATGTTCACATCCTGTATATCTGGGACTTTTGTCTTGCTTCTAATAAATGCAGTACAGCAAATATGTTGCAATGTGATGAGATGATGTCACTCCTGTGATCTTGGATAGTTACTATGGTTGTGTGTGTATGTATATATATATATATATATGTATATCCATCTTACTATCACACATGAAAGAGACTTCCTAACTTACCTCCCTTCTTGGTTTAAAGAAACACACTGCCATGTTGTCAAGTGCCCATAGAGAGGGCCAGGTAGGGAAAAATTACAATTGTAAGAATTGAGAGCAGCCTCTAACAAACAGGCAGAGGGAAAAAAAGGGGGGGAGCCTTAGTCCTACAACTCCAAAGAGATGGATTCTGCAACAACCTGAGAGAGCTTGGAAGTGGAAGTATGTATTTTCCCATATATATACCTGAGGCCATGGCCTGACTGACACCTTGATTACATCCCTATGAAAATTGGAGCAATGGACCAGCTGAGTCATGCTCAGACTCCTGAGTCATGAAAGTGTGGGATAATTAATATGTTTTCTTTTACATTAATAAGTTTATGGTGCCTTGTTACGCAGCATTAGAAAACTAATTCAGTCCCTGAGTATCAACTTGCATTTTCCTTACTCACATGGGCAAATGGTGATTCACATAATTCCAGTGGATTGCCTGTTGAATGAAAGAGAATTTATTTTACCAGAGTATTTTTCTTCATCCTTTGACTGAATTTGCAATGAATTTCTTTAAGCTAAGGAAAACTGGCTTGAATGTTTTAAACAGGAAAAAAGACACTGTTAAACATGATTTGACGTATGAATGTAATAATTGCATATGTTCATTTAATCAATATGGTTTCTAAAAAATTTATCTCTCTCAAAAGTACTTTAAAAGCTATACATTGTGAAAATTCTACTATTTATGGGCTTTGGGAAAACAGGAATACCTCATTCTTGCTTTAAAAATGCTAATTTTCTCTAAGTACATTCTATATGAAATTAGGTAGGGAATGAATATATTTTGATATTCTATAACTAAGATATGAAAAATTTCTACAATTTGTGAATCAATTCATGGGGGTAGAGGATTCCTAATACCTTTAATTTTAAAAAATTATAGGCAAGAAGTTGTTGCCTTGGGAATGCTATTGGCACAGCTATAAAGATACCACGCTTCTCATAGGGACCCACACTGAGGATCTCACAGAGATGCAACAAGTGTTTGAGGTGGGATTTGTACAGAATGAAATAAGTCAGAAAGAGACAAACAAATATCATATATTAACCCATGTATGTGGTATCTGGAAAAATGTACAGATGAACCTATTTCCAAGGCAGGAATAGAGACAGAGACAGAGAGAACTGATATTTGGACACAGGGTGGAGAAGAGGGTAGAATGAGTTGGGAGATTAGGATTGACATATATACACTACCATGCATGAAATTGCTAGTTGAAACCTAGCTAGTTGCTCCGTTGTCAGTATAAACCAATTAGTACTTGTATGCACTACCATGCATGAAATAGATAGCTAGTTGAAACCATGCATGAAATAGATAGCAGGAAGCTCAGCTCAGTGCTCTGTGAGGACCCAGATGGGTGGGAGAGGGGCTGGAGTGGGCAGGAGGTCCAAGAAGGAGGAGAGGTGGGGGTATACGTATACATATGGCTGATTCATTTCATCACGCAGCAGAAACTAACACAACATTGTAAGGCAATTAGATTCCATTAAAATAAACTAAGATGGACAGCCAACATGGACCTACTTTATAGCCCAGGGAACTCTGCTCAATATTATGCAACAAGTTACATGGGAAAAGAATCTGAAAAAGAATAGATACAAGTTTCTGTACAACTGAATCACTTCACGGTACACCTGAAATTAACACAAGACTGTTAATCAACTACACCCCAATATAAAAATAAAAAGTTAAAACAAAGCCTTCCATAAATCCTTTTCCAGCTATTATCCTATCTGCATCTAGTTTCAGTCAAAGTTTCCTTTATTTTCTATTTGAATCGTTCTTTGAAATCTCTTGCTGGTCTCTCCACTTTCCAATCCACGCCCCTCTGTGCTAAAAGAGGGAGCTAACACAAATGTGCACCATGGGGAGGTTAATGACTCCCCTTCACCTTCAAGCTAAAAACAATTCCTGCAGGTATTCCATATTTTCTGTCTATTCCACAGCCTTCTCTTCAGAGTTTGTATTCTAGGCGTCTGTATTCTTCCCTCATCATGCCTATTGAACTGTATATTCCTTGAAAATAGGACCTGAGCCTGGTGATAAATGCTTATGAAAAGAATGACTCAAATTTTGAATCTCACATTCACCTGGCAACAAAAGGTCAATATGATTTATATAGCCAGTAAATCATGACAGTAAGATCATGATACAGATGTGGAATTTATTTGCAAAATAACTAGTCCAAGACTTCAGCAAAGTAATATCCATTCTTGCTCCATAGAATCTACCTCTCACAACAAGGCTCCTCCCTTGGCCTCTGGGAGCATGGCCATCTAAAAGAGAAGTGTTTCTTTTTTTATATTTTCATGTTTTCCTTAGGGTCTAAGTAACTTCTCTTCTAATTAGAGAGGACATAGATCAATAATATTTACATGCAGAGAAAGAGACTGTCTTGAGTCTTCACTAAATAACCCAGGAGGTAGACCAGATGTCCCTGAAAAGCTGAGTACCAGGACCTAAGAAATTTAGTGCATATATGGGCTCCACCGTTAGTCTAAACAGACTGTCATGTGGCAGCTGCTTTTCATTATCTACTAAAATCTCTGAACCTTATTTTTTGTCTTGTTCCCTCCAGACCATAATCTTCTCTGCTGGCCTTGAATGTACAGAATTTCATAGTCTGGAAGGGTTAGACATTGACCACAGGCACTGTAATTAGTTCTTGGAACACTAGAACCAGTTGTGCTTAGAAGCTTCTGGAGATATGATGCTTGATATTGAAGTGTTTTGGAATGATCCAGCTGGAAGATTCCCTAGAGGTGAGGTAAACATGGAGCTTGTATTTTCCGGGGTAGTTTTCAAAGTGCTAGCTCCGTTGTCAGTATAAACCAATTAGTACTTGTTAGAAAATAAGATTCTTGTTCTTAGAGATCTGGTTATCATTATAATAGTAGTAGCTATCCTAGAGAATATTTTGCATTATTTGGGGGCAGTATATAAGGGCATGAGCTCAAGAATCAGACTCAGTTCAGTTCAGTTCAGTCTCTCAGTCGTGTCCGACTCTTTGCGACCCAGTGAATTGCATCATGCCAGGCCTCCCTGTCCATCACAAACTCCCAGAGTTTACTCAAACTCATGTCCATTGAGTCGGTGATGCCATCCAGTCATCTCATCACTGTTGTCCCCTTCTCCTCCTGCCCCCAATCCCTCCCAGCATCAGGGTCTTTTCCAATGAGTCAACTCTTCGCATGAGGTGGCCAAAGTATTGGAGTTTCAGCTTCAACATCAGTCCTACCAACGAACACCCAGGACTGATTTTTAGGACGGAATGGTTGGATCTCCTTGCAGTCCACGGGACTTTGAAGAGTCTTCTCCAACAACACAGTTCAAAAGCATCAATTCTTTGGCGCTCAGCTTTCTTCACAGTCCAACTCTCACATCCATACATGACCACTGGATAAACCATAGCCTTGACTAGACGGACCTTTGTTGGCAAAGTAATGTCTCTGCTTTTTAATATGCTGTCTAGCTTGGTCATGACTTTCCTTCCAAGGAGTAAGCATCTTTTAATTTCATGGCTGCAATCACCATCTGCAGAGATTTTGGGGCCCCCAAAAATAAAGTCTGACACTGTTGCCACTGTTTCCCCATCTATTTCCCATGGAGTGATGGGACCAGATGTCATGTTTTGCTGAATGCTTAGTTTTCTGAATGTTGAGACTAACTAGGTCCAAATTTGTGTTCTCTCACTCACAGCTGTGTGATCTAGAACAAGGATAAGTGACTGACACTCTCTGAACTTTGCTTCCCTGACTGTAAAGTGGGAATGGAAGAGTTCCTACAACACAAGTTTATTATGAAGATTAAATAAGATAATTTACATAAATCATTTAGCATTCAGTAATTACTGAATATGTTAGCTATTTTTATTATTATTAAAAATTTTATAGATGAAGGAACAGAAGCATAGGAAGTTTAAATAAGTTGACTGAGCTAGACAACTGGCAAAGAAGTTAGAATTAGAGTTTGGATTCAGATCATCATAGCACCAAGCCCTTTTCATATTCACTTCACCATGCAGCTGAACACAGAAACATCCAATGAATTATTTAACCATACATTTTGCAATTCACTTGTCATGGGAAACCTAGATTCAGATTCATTATACCTGCTTTTCTTCCCTATGAGAAACTGGGGGAAGGATAGAGAGGGTTGCAAGAGAGTGACCCAGAGAAGGCAAACTTATCACTCTTTCCTTGATTTCTTGTGGCTGAGCCTGAGTTGGTTAGTGATAGAACCAGAGGATACTCTATTCTCTGAAGTAGAAACAGGGATACTAACAAAAATATTTAGTAATTAGATTGACAGGAAGAGTGAGCCATCAGAATGAATACAGTGGCTAGCCCCAGATCAAGAGGATTCTGGAGGTTCCGTGCTATACCAAGTTTGTGTCTTTTTAAAAAATTATTTTAAATTGGAGGATAACTGCTTTACAATGTTGTGTTGGCCTCTGCCACACCACAATCAGCCATAAACATACCTATGTCCCCTCCCTCTTGAACCGTCCTTCCTCCCAACCCCCACCCCACCCTTCCAGGTCATCACAGAGCACCAGGCTGAGCTCCCCATGTCATATAGACAATTTGTGTCCTTTAGTTGCTGGATTATGGGGAGAACTGTGGGCTGGGTTGGGGCAGACACTCTTCTAGCCCAAGGGAAGCATTTCCATATTTTAACTGTGTTGCAAACATGCAGTAGCAGGCCAACTGAAGGTCAGTTCTGGAGGTGCATACTTTTCATCCTGGTTACTGGTTTGTTTTCCAATCCTGCATACTGTAGTGCCTGTATTCAATGATGAATTTTAAGGTGAGTTATACTGCTTCTCAGCAAGTGAAAACTTCTAAATCCAGAGTCAAGTCTGATTCCATAACCTGAGTTCTATGTTAAACTACCTCAACTTCACACTGTGTTCTCAGTCACTACAGTCGTGTCCAATTCTTCACGACTCTGGGAAGCCCAGGATAATAAAATTCAACAGCATAATGTAGAGAAAACTGAGACATACAGTGGATGGTGGTGACAGAGCCAGAACTTGAACTCAGAACTTCTCAGTCTTCATCCAGAACCTTCTCATCACATGGCATTAGTCTTTCTGAAAAAAGGTGAAAGTGTTGGTCGTTCAGTCATGTCCAGCTCTTTGTGACCCCGTGGACTGTAGCCCACCAGGTTCCTCTGTCCATGGAATTCTCCAGGCAAGAATACTGGAGTAGGTAGCCATTCCTTTCTTTAGGGGATCTTGTCGACCCAGGGGTCAAACCCAGGTCTTCTGCATTGCAGGCAGATTGTCTGAGCCAGCAGGGAAGCCTATCAACATCAAAAACACTAGTCTTCTCTGTCAAACTTTTGCCTTTGTCAGTATTTCTGCTCCCTGGTTGGGAAAACTCTGATAAGGGAGTGCCTGCACTTTAAATCCTATCAAGCATATGCAATGATCAAATATCAACTTGCTCAAAGAATCAGAAGTTTCTAAAGCTCTTTATACACAGCTAGATGATTATTCTTGTGGCTTGCTAAATTTGATCCAGGATTATTTTTAACACAAAAAGGGACTCCTGTTCAATCCAACCGCTCAAGCTAACTACATTTGCTCAAACCAGATAAAAGTTTGCTTTATTTTTCATTTCTGTATGATATTAATAACATTTTTAAAGCTCAGTATTAATCATAACTTCTTCCATGTCAAGATGACCAACTAGCATGCTTGTGAAACATATTGGCTTGGCTATACACCCTGCCATACTTAACGAAACAGTATTCTCTGAGTCCCTTTATTCCCAAGGAAAGGGGAAAAATTAAAGGATCAGCAAATGGGGCAGAAAAATATCTACCAAAAAAAAAAAAAGATATGATTTTGTTTGTTTATTCTTTCCTGTCTTGTTCAAGGAGATTTTAATTTATTTAATTTTTAGTTTATCCAGTTTTATGACTACTGATTGCCTCCATAGGTTTCTGAGAAATGAAAATGACTTATGACAGTCACACCACTAGAAGTGACATTGAAATGATCTGTAAGTCCCTTTAAAACCAAATTTAAGTTTAAGACTCTAAACAACTCTACAGAGTTTCTATAAATAAGACAGTTTTTTAATGTTTTCACTTATTTACTTTGTATATTTCCTGAAGCATATCATATCCAACAGTTCCAATTTCACTACACTTCTCCTCCCACTCAGGTATAAGATGAATTCATATTTTCCTAATAGTTCATGTGTCATAATAACTAAAATGTAGATTTTTCACTTATTTCTTTATGTGTTTATTAGCATCTAGTTTCTTGTTGAGTTGTACTTGTGTCAGTTTCATAAATTTGCTGTGAGTTTAGGTAAATTGCTTAGAAAATTAACTAGCATTTATTAGTTATTAACAAAGTTTACTTTTTAAAATAAATATCAAGTCTAGTCTTAAGAGTACCCTCAGGTCTCCCCTCAGCCCATGGCTGGGACAGACCTGTGCACTTATCTTAGGGGCATCCTTACATCTCTGATTCTAGCATTAATACTGAGTTGCTACTTCTGGTTATGCAAATTTTGCAATGCACTATCTAGGAAGCACAATTCACATATACCTCAGGCTTAATGCAGCTTCTCCTTAGAAGGCACTGCATTCCTACAGTTCTTCTATTTGATGAGCAAGTTTTGAAAATGCCATAGAGTTCTTGGTTTCTTCACTTCAGTTCTCTTCTTTTCTTTCCTCTCAGGTTATGTTCTCCATCTTGCTGTTTCTATTGCAGTTCCATTGCCTCCTATTTGGATTTTACCACTCTGGATTTTTGCACTGATACTAGCTTGGCCTATGTGCTGGTTTTGCACTGGACTCTTATCTTTTAAAATCCAAGTGGAGAAATATTTCTTAAACAACACACGAAAAAGCACAAACTGAGAAAGAAAATGGACTGATTTGATAAAATCACACTTTAGACTTCTCTTTAACAGAGGACCCTACAAAGTTACCAGATGACTGGTATAATGGTAAGAACATAATATTTGAAGATAGTAGGGAATCACTAGAAAAAAATAAAAATCACAGAAGAGAGTATATGAATAAACAAATCAAAAAAGGGAAAACAACATAAGTTTATGATGAGATACTCAAATTTATACTAATCTGAGAAATACAAATTAAAAGATAATTTTATACCAATCAGTTTAACAAAAATGTAAATGCAAAATTTAATTATTCTAGGTGTCCCTGAGATTGTGAGGAATGTACATACACTGCTAATGAATATTTAATCAGTTGCAGCCTTTTTGGATAGTAATTTGGCAAGGCTGAGTGAAATGAGCTACAAATATTCCTACAGCTATATATACCTACTAGAGAAACTCTCCCAAATTTTCATAAAAAGACAGGTGAAGTTCGTCAAAGCATTGTTTAGGGAATTAGGGAATTTGGATGACCTGAATGTCCATTACTGCATATATGGTTAAATTAAATGCAATGGATATATTTCCAGTGATGCAGTACGATGCAGCAGTGAAAAGGAATGAACTAGATTGATAACAACACCATGGACAGATTAAGGGGAAAGTACTGAGTTTTAAAAAAAGAGAGAACATTGAAACAAGAGCTAGTAGTTTTATGTAAATTAAAACTTAAGTCTACTTAATGTTATATTGATATTTCTTTCAAGGATATGCATACTCCAAACCACATTAAACACTTTATAATAGGTTCACTATAAAGGAAGGGTTTGTAAGGAAATTACTTTGGGATGGGGATGGAGAGTATAATAAAAAATAAATACAATTAAATGAAATATGGGATTGGCCAAATTATTCATTTGGGTTGTTCCATAATATGTTACAGAAAAGTCTGAACAAAATTTTTGGCCAACTCAATAAGAAAGGGGCTTTACTGGGATCACTGAGAGTCACATGCACTGAAGCAAGGATTCATTTCTCCATACCTTCTGTCCAAGAAATAAAATTGTCTGAGAAACCTACCAGGACATTCTGCCCGGAGTTATTTACTTGTGAGACAATGCTTCACTTTTAGCATTTCCATCAGAATATCTTGAAGAGTTCGGCCTTGAGGTTTATGTTTCTCTATATGAATGAAGAGTTGGACACGACTGAGCGACTGAACTGACTGATATGAATGAATATACTTTTTTCTCCTAAAATACATGAAACATCCATTAATATTAATAAGAGTTGAGGATGTACTTGAGATAAACCAATTGCTACCTAGTAAAATACTGACAAAGTCCATCACCACATGCTATATACTGCTGCTGCTGCTAAGTTGCTTCAGTCATGTCCAACTCTGTATGACCCCATAGACTGAAGCCCACCAGGCTCCGCCATCCCTGGGATTCTCCAGGCAAAAATACTGGAGGGGGTTGCCATTGCCTTCTCCAGTGCATGAAAGTGAAAAGTGAAAGTGAAGTCGCTCAGTCGTGCCCGACTCTTAGCGACCCCATGGACTTCAGGCTCCTCCATCCATGGGATTTTCCAGACAAGAGTACTGGACTATTTCTTCCCAAATAAAGATGTTTCAAGATGCTTATTGACCAGGTGGCTCAAAAAATCTGTTTGATGTAAACTACATGATGTTTATATAAGTCTACTTGATAGATACCAATAAAGAAACATACTCCGAATGTACTAGTTCTTTACATATATACATACATAAAGAAGTCACATTATTTCCTGCATCTTTTGAATGTATTTGGAACAGAGACAAAGCATTTGTATTAGTCTAAATATAGATATGAATATACTAAGTGATTTAAAAAACAATTGAAATTTAGAATCGAAAAATAAATTGTGGGGTCTTCACTGAGCCCTTACAGGGCCTGCTGTTCCAGAGGAATAAGTGTGTTTCACAAGATGACACATGTACTAAATTTGCAGATGTTTCCTCACCAAACTGTGGAGATGATGGAAACTGTGGGGAGATTTTCAAGACAACCTTATATTGTGGAAAGAAATCCAGACTAAAATTGCGAGGATTTGCTGTTGATTCCCTATGCCACTTCTTTCTAACAACTTGAGAAATCACATTATATCCCTGAACCTAATTTGTTCATCTGTAAGATAGTGGAGAAATAGTTGCAAGATGCTCACAACATTCTAATGACAACAAATGTGAAAGAGCTTAGTGAACCTCAGTTGCTGGGATATAGGGAAAACTAGTAGCAATCATGATTGTTTTCCCTCCCTGACCTTGTCACTTCACCTGCTTTGAAAATGAAAAACAAAAGGGAAGAATGGAAGAAAATTACATTAAAGTAAGACAAAAACAGATAAGATTCTGAAGGACTTTGCATCTACTGAGTTGAGGAGAGAAATTATAACAGCACAAGAATTTAGCATCAAATCTGTGTCAATTTCTTTCCAGTATTCTTCTCCGCTTTGGTCAGACAAACCCCTCAAACCGAAGCTCACTTCCAGACCAGGGGCTCCTCTGGTGGCTAAGATGGTAAAAAAATCTGCCTGCAATGCAGGAGATCCAGGTTTGATCCCTGGATCAAGAAGATCCCCTGGAGAAAGGAATGGCTACCTACTCCAGTATTCTTGCCTGGAGAATTCCATGGACAGAGGAACCTGGTGGGCTACAGTTCATGGGGTCGCAAAGAGACATGACTGAATGACTAACACTTTCTTCTTTCTTTCTTCCAGAGCCTGTAAGTTTGAGGTCTTCAGCCAGACCAGAGTTGACATCTTTCTTCTCAAGTGGTGAATATTATGGTATGCAGGGAAAAACTGGGTGAAATACTATTATGTTTCCTCCAGACTGGGACACTTGTATGAGTTACGAGAGGTGCACATACTCTAAGACTACTCCTGGCAACTGACACAGGTAGTCACCCTACATAAAGTCCACATGTCCTTGTTTCCTGTGCCTTGTTGAGTTACAGGTTAAATCATTTCACAAACCCAGTAGCAATGCTGAGTTTTTCTAATTCCATTTGCACTAACACGATTATGAGAATCCCGGGAATTCTATGCTCTATGAAGTTTGCTCCTTCCCAACTATTTTATGGGGTCCCTAGAGAGTAACTCTGCTGTTTGTGAATTCATTCTTTCTAGCTAGCATTAGAACATTTGCTGTCTTTTCACTGTCTCCTCAGGCATTTGGGAGCATTTTCCATGCCCTGGGTACCAGCATTTTCCATGGGGTACCAGCCATTTTCACTTCACAAACGCATGCGGTCGGAGTCACCGTGTCCCTGCTTGTCATATCTGTTGTTTCTTGGCATCTCCTCCTTTTCAGATGTGAGCCTGTCAGCTTCATGCTCCCCACTGTGTGCCTTCACCATATTCCTGTCACATTTTTGAGGTTTCTTCTTTATTCTCCCTTGTTCTTTGTTAGAGACTCTAAAGCAGCATGTTCAAGATCTCCATTGAAATGCTAGCAGAATCACTTTTATTTTTAACCACTGCTTCTGCCCAAGACTCTGGCACTGGTTTCTGGAGAAAAACACTAACTCTGTACATAATATGAGTAGCTCACTGCTAAAACAAATCTCTCTACTCTGTAACTGGGTGTTCACCTTTATAGCACATTAGTTATTTTATCTCTCCCCTCCATAAACAGATGATCCTTGGCATTTCATAAAAATAGAATGAGGTGAGAGAAAATCCAAAGACGTGAGGAGATAAGTGAGGAAGATATTCTCTACAGGAGGAAAAGCTTGATTAGAGAGCAGCAGGAATAATTATGTCCATGCTATAAGATTCCTAGACTGCTCTCATTGAAAGGTGCATGTTGGGAAATATTTAAAACCAGAGTTGCCTCAACTAACAGTTGCTCAGTTCACACAGGAGGAGTTGAGGCAGTAAATGAAGGGATATTTTGTAGATTTCTGAACAAGAGACAGCCATGGACAGTCATGTTTACATGAAGACTTGCAATGGGTAAAGATTGTAAACAGAGCGAACGGCTAGGACTATATGAATAAAACATGTGTGAGACATAAATTTAGACTCTCCTGGTGGTGGGGACTGCAGGGAGGGATGGAAAGGAGAATGAAAGACATTTTAAAAGAATAACTGACATAGCTGACTTCTCAGGGGAAAAAAGTTCAAGTCCATTTCAGAGAGCTTAACAAATTAAAATTCATGAATCTCCCCTGTAGGGTGTTTCTTTTAAGGTGATTTTCAGTCTGAGGAATCTCATCTCGGACTTGCTCTCTTAGTGTCCTAGAACAGAAAATCAAGCCCAGCTGTGTTCAAGATAACTTTGCCTAGACTGAAGTTCACAAGCTTTCAGCCCTCCTGTCTCAAAGCTTAAATATCCATCCCACCAGTTATTTACGGTATGGTATTGGCATGTTGAATGTGAACAAAATATATACAATCCATTGATAGCTTCCAGATTTTGACTCCCTAAAACTGGAAAATAAAAGCCACCATAAAAATGGGAAGACTGGTCATGGGAAGATGATATCCACACTGAGGACAGGCTGCTAGCATTGACTTTGGATCTGTGGTGATGTGTTGAAATGTCTAGGTGACAAACAGCAAGGATGGTAACTTTCAGAGGGTCATGATCAGAGATAGATACTTGAGTCACTGGGATTGGGGTAAAAACTGAAACTCTGAGAATAAATACCCTTTTATAAAGGACAAGATAACAGAGAAGACTAGAAGGGAAGCCAAGATCAATTGTCTCATCATCGATCATAGGGAGAAAGTACCCGTGGTTCCCCCTACACAGCAAGCAGCCCTGAACACAGGCTCCTGACTGTCAGGCTATATCAGAGATACGATTGGCCCGAATTGTCCTCGCCACCCAGCTGTTTCTGTGCCATGATGACCAGCCTGTGCTTTCTCTTTCACACCCTCCTCCTGTGTATCTAGGGCTTAGACAAGGATGTCTGCACTGTGATCCTGACTCATGTGTTCCTTTCCTGTTTGCTCAAATCTGGCTTTATAAAGGCTTACTGCAGAAGGAGAGGTAATGTATTACTTTCTGACTCCTGGAAATATAAGGAAATCCCATCATTTAGTGAAATTATGCTTATAGTTTCCCTTACTTACTGCACAGATGTCATTTCACTTTTTGCTTCTGATCCCTCCATAAGCATCTTGGGGAGGGTGGAATGAGAGAATACTTTTCCTGGGAACCACCACTGTCTGCAGAAGGTTACAGCAGCTTTTCAAAATGCCAGGTCAGCAAGACATACGCTTCAGAGACCACAGCGCACGATGTAATATTTGCAACCACAGTGAACTTGGCTCAAACCATTTATTTTGAAAAATTCCAGACTGGGGCCAAGGTATAGAGAAATAGCTCCATAATTTATAGGTCCCATTTAAGTCTTCTCCCTGTAAAATTAAATTCCACCCTTTTCCTACTTCTTCTTGCAACAGCAGTTTCCTGGCATGGCTGACAAGCTTTACTCTTGAGAGCGCTACTCCTTAGAGCTATGAAAGGCTGTTTGCAAGCTCCTGATTAACCTGCCAACTAACTGAATATGAAGCCATCGTTTAGGAAGAATCAAAACAACCTCCACTCCGTTTTCCAGATGCATGGTTCCAAGGGCCAGAGCATAGCTGGCCTAAGAGAAGTCAATTGTGGTTTATGAGAAGGAAAGAGAAGCATAGGCTTTGGAATGATACAATTCTGGAGTCTAGTCCAAATTTTTTACGGCCTCGGGGTCTTTGCATTGCTATGCCCGATGCCCAGATGACTGTTCTCTTAGCTCAGTTTGTTGCGTTACTGACAACTTCTCATCTTCACATCTCAGCTTAACTGTCACTTTTCCAAAGAGGCCTTCCCTGGCCAGTCCACTGAAAGCTACACCCTTCCTGTTCTCCCTCTAGTTATTATCATCACAATCCTCAGTTTCATCCAAAGCATTTTCCTCCAAATATAAGTGCTATTTACTTATGTGTTTATTTGTGTTTTAGTTTTCCCTATACTCTTGAGAGTCCCTTGAACTACTAGGAGATCAAACCAGTCCATCCTAAAGGAAATCAGTCCTAAATATTCATTGGAAGGACTGATGCTGAAGATGAAACTCCTATACTTTGGCCACCTGATATGAATAACCGTCTCATTGGAAAAGACCCTGATACTGGGAAAGATTGAAGGCATGAGGAGAAGGGGACGACAGATGATGAGATGGTTGGATGACATCACTGACTCTATGGACATGAGTTTGAGCAAGCTCTGGGAGTTGGTGATGGACAGGGAAGCCTGGCGTGTTGTAGTCCATTGGATTGCAGAGTTGGACACAACTGAGCAACTGAATTGACAACTCTAAGAGGCAAGTTACCTGAGGGCGGAACTGTAAACACAACTGTTTTTTATTTTATTTTTTGAGAAGTAAAATAGACAGTGTCATGGTTCTCAAACCTTTCAGTTTCTAATCTCTGGATCTTTTTACATCCTTAAATGGTATTAAGGATCCTGAGAGCTTTTATTTATGTAAGTTATACCTATCTATATTTTCTGTATTAAAAAGTAAAACTGGGTAAATTTTAATAATACATCTTTTAAGTCATTTAAAAATAACAGTAAAATCCACTGCATGTTAAAATAAATAATACTTTTTATTAAAAAGAAATACTATGTCTTCCAAAACATACAAAGACAGTGTAATGAGTAGCATTATTTTATATTTTTGCAGATCTCTTTAATATCTATCTTACTACCAGAGAGCTCCACTATCTCATAGACTTCTGCATTCAGTTTGTTATGATACACTATTTTGGTTGAATAACTTTAAAAAATACTGCATATACTCTTCTTTGATGTTATACCCAAAATTTACAACTGGTTGTTCCTTAAAGTTGGTTGCAAAATGAAATCTGAAACTCTATCAATGGACTTCTAATAATATGTTACATTATAATTCATTGGCCTAGTACTTTGAAAGAGTTTTTAACCTATGAATGCTTTTTTAATATCATGCATTGATCATCTAAATAAATTTGGTTAATTGGTCTATGCCTATCTGTCAAATGCTAACATAGGTTATGATAGGATATCAAGTAGTTTAATTTGCTAATATCATCACTAATCTCATGAGAAAAATTTTCATTAGGAAGTTTATTAAGCCAACAGCAACATATACAAGCTTTTCAAAATCCTAGTTTTTTGTTTAAAAGCTTATGTTTTATAAATAGCAACAAATACTGTCAGTTGTTTGTCTTGCAATTACAGGGTTAAAAATTTTGTTAAGATGATTTTTAACAAAAATACTCCAGTATTTTTTCCTGGAGAATTCCGTGGACAGAGGAGTCTGGTGGACACAGTACACGGTGTTGCAAAGAGTCAGATATGACTGAACTAATAACACTTTCACTTTCTTTTCAAAATTAAGGAGAAGGTACAGAGATTTCCCATCTACTTTCCACCCACACATACACCCTCCCATTATCAACATCCCCCTCCAGAGTGGTTCATCTGTTGCAAATAATGAGCCTACATTGACAGAGTAATCACCGAAAGTCCATAGCTTATGTTATGGTTCACTTTTGGTGTTGAACATTCTATGGGTTTGGATAAATGCATAATGACAGGTATCCATCATATTGGTATCAAGCAGAGCATTTTACTCTCCTAGAAATCCTCTGTGCTCTGCCTCTTCATCCCTTCTCCTGGCAAACAGTGATCTAATATTTTGTTGAAAACTTTTTAATCCATGTTCATGAGAGATACTGGTCTGTATTCTTTCTTGTGATGTCTTTGTTTGGTCTTATTAAGGTAATTCTGGGCCCAGGAAATGAAGTAGGCAATATTTCCTTTGCCTTTATCCTCTGAATGAAATTGTAGAGATCTGGTATAATTTTCTCTTTAAATGTTTGGCAGAAATTGCCAGGGATCTGGGCCTGATTTTTTTGTATGTTTGTTTGTTTTGGAAGTTTATTTAATTATTGATTCAATCTCTTTAATAAATATAGGCCTACTCAGATTATTTACTTCTTGTTAAGTGAGTTCCAGCAAATTGTGACTGAAAAAAAATGGTTCATTTCATCCAGGTTATCAAATTTATGGTCATAGAGTTTTTTATAATTTGTATTATCCAGTTAATGTCCATGGGATCTGTAGTAATGTTCCCTCTTTCATTTCTGATTTTTAGTAATTTGTGTTCTCTTCTTTTCTGTTTTATTTAGTCTGGCTAGCCGCTTATTGGTTCTATTGATCTTTTAAGAGAACTGGCTCTTGGTTTCACTTACTTTCTCTTTTTGTTTCCTGTTTTCAATTTTATTGATTTCTGATATAATTCTTATTCTTTCATTCTGCTTTCTCTGGATTTAATTTTATTATCTTTTTCTAGTTTCCTAAAGTAGACTACTGATTTTAGAGATTTTCCTTTCTATTACAATAATGCATAGCTTTATTTCTTCTAAGCACTGTTTTCACTTAGCCTACCAGTTTTGATAAATTTACTTCATTCATTTTTGAGAAATTGTCTACAAGATATCTTAGTGCAAGTAACCTTATTTTGATTTTTATTCATTTAAACAAAAATGGTATTCCATGAAAAAACTGGCTAGCTTATTTCCCAATTCAAACATCATATAAATGCTTTTCCTCAAGACAATTGTTATACTTTGTAAGCATAATTAGGGCTTTATGTGCACTTTTTATTCCATGACATAGACTATGTAAAAAATGTGTACTCAAGGGTTGACACTTAATATAACTAGTCATTTTACTCCTTCATCAAGTACATTCTTTTTTTTTCCATTTATTTTTATTAGTTGGAGGCTAATTACTTTACAATATTGTAGTGGTTTTTGTCATACATTGACATGAATCAGCCATGGGTTTACACGTACTCCCCATCCCGATCCCCCCTCCCACCTTCCTCTCCACCCGATTCCTCTGGGTCTTCCCAGTGCACCAGGCCCGAGCACTTGTCTCATGCATCCAGCCTGGGCTGGTGATCTGTTTCACCCTAGATAATATACATGTTTTGATGCTGTCCTCTCGAAACATCCCACCCTCACCTTCTCCCACAGAGTCCAAAATTGTGTTCTGTACATCTGTGTCTCTTTTTCTGTCTTGCATATAGGGTTATCATTACCATCTTTCTAAATTCCATCAAGTACATTCTTAACATCTTTAAGATTATTTTTTCCTGTGTGTAAACACAATGATTATTAGGTCAGTTTGGTGACAGTGCATTGATTCATGGGATGACACTAGCTGTTTACCAACCACTATTTTGCACCATAAGTGTAAATGTCAACATGATTAAAAGCAAATATGAAAATTGCACTGACCTCATGAAAAGGTCTCAAAGACCTCTGGGTACTTTGAGGACCACTGGAGCAGTGGTTAGAGGGATAGATGTAGGGCTCTAGAATGCTTTGGGCTCTCCTCCTTGCAGCCTATTCACAAGGAGGTTGTTTTCATCTTCCTTCAATTTCCTCATCCCTAGAAAAGTATGCTAACAATGAATAAATTTCATTATAGCTGTACAACACCAAAACTGAACCCTAATGGAAATTATGAACTTTGGGTGATTATGATATATCAATATCAGCTCATCAGTTGTTACAAATGTACATCTGCCATACAGGCCACTGATAATGGGGGAAGCTATGCACGTGTGAGATCAGGGAGGTGTATGGGAAAACTCTGTGCTCTCTCTTAATGTTTCTGTGAGCCTAAAATTGCTCTAAAAATAAATCTTTTTTTTTTTTTTTTAAAGAGGAGAGGCTAATAATAATATCTAATGGATAGGGTTGTGAAGTTAAGTAGGAGAAGGAAATGGCAACTCACTTCAGTATTCTTGCCCAGAGAATCCCAAAGGACAGAGGAGCCTGGAGGGCTACAGTCCATAGGGTTGCAAAAAGTCAGACATGACTGAAGCAACGTAGCGTGCATGGGGAAAGTTTAGAACAGTGTCAGGCACAAAGTAAGGGCAACGGAATGTCAGCTCTCTCTATTGTCTTTCATTGTTGTTTAAGCCCTTAGAAAGCATCTGACACAGAATTGGTACTCCAGAAATGTTTATTGAAAAAAATATGATTGGACCAAGCCTCACCACATATTAGTTCTGGATTCTTAGGTAAATGACTATCTTTGAGCCTAAACTTTTTAAAATAAGATGGGAAATTTTTACTTTACAGGTGTATTATGAAGGTTAAACAGAAGGCTATATGTGGAAATGCTCAAGTTTCAGGCACTCCAGAAATATTTTTTTGCCAATAATGAAAATTTTCCCTTATGGACTTATACTCATTTTTCTGTTACCTTCTGACTTTCCCCAAGTTTCTACCCAGTTTTGTAGAATTCTTCATGTCTCATCCTCAGCAGCTTGGCTCTGACTAGCTCATCAGAAATGCCAATGGGGGATAAAGAGCAAAAGTGTCAGAGTTCCATTAAGTGGTCTACACCTAAAATAAAGTTTGTAGGAGAGAAATTATACATGTTCCGAACTAGAACAAAACTTTTGTAATAGAAAATGGGAATCAAAATTTGAATCAGCTTCCAAGCATAATGATCAGTGACAATCTGGAATTGATTTATATGAACAATAGGTGAATTAGTTAGAATTCTCTTGGTTATAAGTGATCAAAACCCAACTAAACTGTGTAAGGAGAAAACAGCCTGTCAAATAGACAATAGTTAGTTCACATTCCTTAAAGCGCAGCTTCAGGCACAACAGAATCCAAATATTCACATTTTGTCATCCTTCATCTGTCTTTCTCCTTTTCTCCACTGTATTCTCCTTGGCATTGCCTCATTTCTCAGATTAGGTCTCAAGACATAGTGACGGAATGAATCCCCAACAGCTTTTAAGCTTTCATCAGTTTAAAAACTGTGGTAGAACAATCATTTACTAGTTGACTTAGAAGAGTCCTGGGTAGACTCTCACTGACCCAGTGTGGTCATGTACCCATTCCTTCACCACTTAGAGGGTTAAGTTCTCAAATAATTACCAGTTTGTAATTGACAAGTTTGATCAAACACATAACTCTAGAAACAGAAAGTGATTCAGTCCTATTTTAACTATATAGATTGAAAATAGAAGAGAGAAAATTTCCCCCCAAAAATTTGGCATGATATTACCCAAAGAAGGAAAGGATTAGAGCTGACAAAATAACAGGTATTTGCTAAGAATGGTAGAAGAGAAATGTTGCCATGTTACTCTTATAGACTAATTACATATGCTGTAAGTCCTGTATTTTAACAGGAGTCTTTCTTGTCCAAGGAGTAACTCTGATAGAGGAATGTACTGGGGATCAGGTGGGCAAGTTGACAGACTACATCACAAGATACTGTGTTTCGGTGAAGAGGCTTTAAATGTTTATGTTATCCTTAAACCTTTTGTTTAAAATAAATATCTTGGAGAAACCCAAAATATATAAGCAATAAAATCATAATTTCTCTGGTTAAATTATAACTTCTCTGGTTAACTTGTGCTCTCTCTCTTTTTCTGAAATTTCTCTTTGGACAGATTTGTGGAACTTTAGGGCTACCAAGCACAACTTGCAAACCATCATTGTAATAGAAAGAGCCTAGGATTTCATGTCATAAATTCTGAGTTGCAACTGTAAGCCTACTACTTATCAAGATCACGTCCTTGAGCGAAGCTTTTAACTTTAGGATTTTCATTTTTGATAACTCTGTAATAAGTGGCTCAGTAACCCTTCATTCACAGATTTCTGGGCAGATCAGCTGAGGTAATAAATGTGAGAGTAGTTTTCAGTCTGTAAAGTGATATTACAAGAGGATATAATGTTTTGATTGCTTTTCTGGCCAGACTTCCATTCGGTAGCTAGAGCCAGCTACCGGCTAACAGATTTTCTCCTCAACAAAACTGACAGTGTACAGCTACTTCTAGGATCTTCCAGACCATGTGGACTTATCATAACAAATGGAAGTTTAATAACCATAAAATTGAATTTAATGACTCTTGCTTTGACCTGCTCACACAGAACTTCCAGAATCCCTCAAATTGTCTCCCAGTTACTTCAAGGGGTCTGTGAGGTCTTTCTCATATATATGAGAAAGTATGCCTTTTTTAGTTAGTGAGTGATTTCTTCTGTTTCTTTATCTCTTGCAATGAATCCCCTTATTCACATTCTTGTCCACGTAGGTCCTTGAAGGAGCTGAGTTTCCTGTAGCTGCATCTTCTATTTCTGCCCACTTCCATAAAATCACTGCTATCTATATGGTTTCCCAGCTCTCCTGAAATTGCTATCCATCACAGCGCTAAAAAACACCATGCCCCCTTATCTGCCTCACCCTGCCCACAGTTCCGTATGTTCCACCCAGAAGAGAGGGAAGGTGTACATTTTCCTCTCTGAAAGCAGCGTGATTTTACTGGGGGCACAAAAGTCAGTAGTGCTTGGCCTCCATATCTCACAGGGTCCACAATACAAACAGTTGTTTTCTTTTTTGTCCAGGAACTCCTGTCTCTAAAGGGCTCATATAGGGGTCCTTGAGGATGTGTGGCTAGATGAAAGGAGAGAGATAAATTGACCTCTAGCCCGGGATGAGGCCAAGGTTGTAGTCAAGGAAACAATACCAAAGTGCCATATTGAGGTTGTGTGAGGTTGGAAACAGCTTTTGGTGTGTTGTACGGAGTGAGTCAAGGTAAGCAGCTCAGGTCTGACTCTGAGAGAAGTGAGAGGGCCAAGGGCTTACTTTTAGGAAGGTTAAATTTTTCTACACTGATGTGAGTGATACTGTCACTTATATCTTTTAACTAATGGTGTTTCCGTAGGGCATCTTAGAGCATATATTAACAGAATCTTGGCAAAGGAAAAGGCATGCTGCATAGTTTGAAGATATTCTTCAGTACACTGCATGTGCTTGCCTTCCACATAGAGTGACACTCTATCTCACTGTGTCGCCTACATGGACTGTTGGCTGGCTAGGTCACTGAAGGAACTGCTCTAATGAGATTCACACTGACTGCGGTGGTCAGTCTCCAAAATGGCTCTCATGATCTTTGCCTCCTAGCATTTATTTCCCTGTGAAGTCTTCTCCCACAATGAATCAGAGCTGGTCTGTGTGACCAATAAAGTGGAGGTGACAGTGTGTGACTTACAAGACAAGGTCATACAAAGTACTGAAGCTTCCTCTTTGATTCCTTGGATCAGTTGCTCTGGGGGAAGCTGGCTGCCATGTCATGAAGTCACTCTAGTATAGAAGCCAATGTGGAGAGGAGTTGAGGCCCTCCAACAAGCAACCAATACTAGCTTGCAAACCACATGAGTGAGTCACCTCAAGAGGATTTTCCTGCCTTAGTTAAGCTGTCAGGTAACTGTAGCCTTGGTCAAAGGTGGCTGCAACTTCATTTGAGATCTTGAGCCAGACTGCTCAGCCAAGCCTACTTCCAAATTCCTGATTCCTGATTCAGTTCAGTTCAGTCGCTCAGTCATGTCCGACTCTTTGCAACCCCATTAATTGCAGCATGCCAGGCCCCCTTGTCCATCACCAACTCCTGGAGTTTACTCAAACTCATGCCCATCGAGCTGGTGATGCCATCCAGCCATCTCATCCTCTGTCGTCCCCTTCTCCACCTGCCTTCAATCCCTCCCAGCATCAGGGTCTTTTCCAATGAGTCAACTCTTTGCATGAGGTGGCCAAAGTATTGGAGTTTCAGCTTCAGCATCAGTCCTTCCAGTGAACACCCAGGACTGATCTCCTTTAGGATGGACTGGTTGGATCTCCTTGCAGTCCAAGGGACTCTCGAGTCTTCTCCAACATCACAGTTCAAAAGCATCAATTTTTTAGCACTCAGCTTTCTTCACAGTCCAACTCTCATATCCATACACGACCACTGGAAAAACCATAGCCTTGACCAGACGGACCTTTGTTGGCAAAGTAATGTCTCTGCTTTTTAATATGCTATCTAGGTTGGTCATAACTTTCCTTCCAAGGAGTAAGCATCTTTTAATTTCATGGCTGCAATCACCATCTGCAGTGATTTTGGAGCCCAAAAAAATGAAGTCTGACACTGTTTCCACTGTCTCCCCATCTATTTCCCATGAGCTGATGGAACCAGATGCCATGATCTTAGTTTTCTGAATGTTAAGCTTTAAGCCAACTTTTTCACTCTCCTCTTTCACTTTCATCAAGAGGCTTTTTAGTTCCTCTTCACTCTCTGCCATAAGAGTGGTGTCATCTGCATATCTGAGGTTATTGGTATTTCTCCCGGCAATCTTGATTCCAGCTTGTGCTTCTTCCAACCCAGAGTTTCTCATGATGTACTCTGCATATAAGTTAAATAAGCAGGGTGACAATATACAGCCTTGACGTACTCCTTTTGCTATTTGGAACCAGTCTGTTGTTCCATGTCCAGTTCTAACTGTTGCTTCTTAACCTGCATATAAGTTTCTTAAGAGGCAGGTCAGGTGGTCTGGTATTCCCATTGATTCCTGATTATGTGATAACAAACATTTATCATTGCCTTAAGTCACAAAGTTTTTAGATAATTTGTTACAAATAGATAACAAAGAGTAACTTACTCTAATTTCATTACTGATACCTTGGGTTAATTATACCTGTTGTTTTCCATATTGCACCAAGAAGACATTTTAAAGTTTTAGAGATTCACTAAGGACAGTGAAGAAAAAAAAAAGACACAAAGGGATGAATAAGTGTATACAATTTAATTTTTTTTAAAATTCGCATGTTTGCTCATATGAGGTTACAAATATGTCTTAAAAATTATGAGAGAGGAAGGGGAGGAGCCAAGATGGCAGAGGAGTAGGACGGGGAGACCACTTTCTCTCCTACAAATTCATCAAAAGAATAACTGAATGCAGAGCAAACCTCACAAAACAACTTCTGATCGCTAGCTGAGGTCATCAGGTGCCCAGAAAAGCAGACCATTGTCTTCGAAAGGAGGTAGGACAAAATATAAAAGATAAAAAGTGAGACAAAAGAGCTAAGGACGGAGACCCGTCCCGGGAAGGGAGTCTTAGGCGGCCTTGCTTGGGCTAGGGTCCGGGCCTGAGTGCCCTGAGGACAATCGGAGGGAGCTTCTGTGAGGTGCCAACTTGAACTGTGGGAGACCAAAAGAGAGAAAATTAACCGGCCGGAACACACTGCCGGCCGTTCGCAGAACAAAGGGACGGAGAAAGTCCCGAGAAGAGCTCGCAGGCTGCGGACCGGCCCAGCCCCGCCGGAGGCAGGAGGCAGGGGGGAAGGGAAGGTCGCGGCGAGACACAGGGCGCAGGCACCCGACCGGCGCGGGCGGGGACTGGGGCTGGGGACGCAGAGGGCGGAAGGCGCACGCACCCGACTGGCGCCAGCGGAAACTGAGACTGGGTCCGCGGAAGGGAGTGAGTGCGCCACACCTGGGGATAGTGCGCCCATCAAGCCCCTCGCTGCCTGGACCACTCTGACGGGGAAGGCACAGAGAGCAGGCGCAGCTTTTCCTTCCGCGCTTTTGTGTAACACCTGAGGGCTGGAACCTAGCGCAGCGCGGGGCGCGCTCCATATAGAACAGCCGGGAGCCTGAGCAGCGCAGACGGAGAAAGCAGCGTCAGCCCCTCCCGGCAGCGCCAGCCCGCCCCCGCAGGGCCAGCCCCTCCCCGCAGTGTCAGCCCCGCCCCGCAGCGCCAGCCCATCCCCGCAGCGTCAGCCCCTCCCAGCAGCGCAACGGAACTAGCTAACTGAATAAGAGCCCACCTCCGCCCGCCTGTGTCAGAGCGGAAATGAGGCTCTGAAGAGACCGGCAAACAGAAGCCAAATAAACAAAGGGAACCGCTTCAGAAGGGACTGGTGCAACAGATTAAAATCCCTGTAGGAAACACCGACTTCACTGGAAGGGCCCTGTAGATATCGAGAAGTGTAAGCTGGAACGAGGAGCTATCTGAAACTGAGCCGAACCCACACTGACCGCAGCAGCTCCAGAGAAACTCCTAGATATATTTTTACTTTTTTTTCTAAGTAAGGAAAAAAAAAAAAATTTTTTTTTTCTTTTTATATTTTTTCTTTTTTATTTTTTCTCTTTTATTTTCCTTTAAAATTCCCTATTACTCCCCCATTACTCCTTAGCTTTCATTTACATAGATTTTTACGATTTTTTAAATTAGGGGAAAAAAAAAATTTTTTTTTTTCTTTTTTTTTCTTCTTTCTTTTTTTTTTTGTTTTTTTTTCTTTTTTCTTCTTTTTTTTCCTTTCCGTTTTCTCTTTTATTTTCTATTTTTCTTTTTCTCTTATTTCTTTTAAAGTCCTCTAGTACTCCTCTACTACTCTTCATTTTCATTTTCACTACACTATAACCTTACCAAAAAAAAAAAGAGAGAAGCCCTATCTTTAAACCGAAGATTATTCTCTCCCAATCTTGACTCTCTGTTTTCTACCTCAGAACACCTCTATTTCCTCCTTTCCCCTTCTCTTCCAAATCCAATTCTGTGAATCCTTGTAGGTGTCTGAGATACGGAGAACACTCTGGGAACAGACAGCTGCGTAGATCTGTCTCTCTCCTCTTGAGTCCCCCCTTTTCTCCTCCTGCTCATCTCTATCTCCCTCCTCCCTTTTCTCCTGTTCATGTAACTCTGTGAACCTCTCTGGGTGTCCCTAACGGGGAAGAATCTTTTCGCCATTAACCTAGAAGTTTTATTATCAGTGCTGTATAGTTGGAGAAGTCCTGAGACTACAGGAAGAATAAAACTGAAATCCAGAGGCAGGAAACTTAAGCCCAAAACCTGAGAACACCAGAAAACTCCTGACTACATGGAACTTTAAGCAATAAGTGACCGTCCAAAAGCCTCCATACCTACACTGAAACCAACCACCACCCAAGAGCCAGTAAGTTTTAGAGCAAGACATACCACGCAAATTCTCCAGCAACACAGGAACATAGCCCCGAATGTCAACATACAGGCTGCCCAAGGTGAACCTAACACATAGACCCATCTCAAAACTCATTACTGGGCACTCCATTGCTCTCCAAAAAGAAGAAATCAAGTTCCACGCACCAGTACACTGACGCAAGCTTCCCTAACAGGAAACCTTGACAAGCCAATCGTCTAACCCCACCCACTGGGTAAATCCTCCACAATAAAAAGGAACCACAGACCTCCAGAATACAGAAAGTCCACTCCAGACACAGCAATCTAAACAAGATGAAAAGGCAAAGAAATACCCAACAGGTAAAGGAACATGAAAAATGCCCACCAAGTCAAACAAAAGAGGAGGAGATAGGGAATCTACCTGAAAAAGAATTTAGAATAATGATAATAAAAATGATCCAAAATCTTGAAAACAAAATGGAGTTACAGATAAATAGCCTGGAAACAAAGATTGAAAAGATTCAAGAACTGTTTAATAAAGACCTAGAAGAAATAAAAAAGAGTCAATTAAAAATGAATAATGCAATGAATGAGATCAAAAACACTTTGGAGGGAACCAAGAGTAGAATAACGGAGGCAGAAGATAGGATAAGTGAGGTAGAAGATAAAATGGTGGAAATAAATGAAGCAGAGAGGAAAAAAGAAAAAAGGATCAAAAGAAATGAGGACAACCTCAGGGACCTCTGGGACACTGTGAAACGCCCCAACATTCGAATCATAGGAGTTCCAGAAGAAGAAGACAAAAAGAAAGGCCATGAGAAAATACTCGAGGAGATAATAGCTGAAAACTTCCCTAAAATGGGGAAGGAAATAGCCACT
Source organism: Cervus canadensis (assembly GCF_019320065.1). NCBI lineage: Eukaryota > Metazoa > Chordata > Mammalia > Artiodactyla > Cervidae > Cervus > Cervus canadensis. The sequence goes on along the minus strand of NC_057396.1, from coordinate 52,514,487 downwards.
CAAGTCCAAGAAACCCAGAGAGTCCCAAACAGGATAAACCCAAGGCGAAACACCCCAAGACACATATTAATCAAACTAACAAAGATCAAACACAAAGAACAAATATTAAAAGCAGCAAGGGAAAAACAACAAATAACACACAAAGGGATTCCCATAAGGATAACAGCTGACCTATCAATAGAAACCCTCCAGGCCAGAAGGGAATGGCAGGACGTACTGAAAGTAATGAAAGAGAATAACCTACAACCTAGATTACTGTATCCAGCAAGGATCTCATTCAGATATGAAGGAGAATTCAAAAGCTTTACAGATAAGCAAAAGCTGAGAGAATTCAGCACCACCAAACCAGCTCTTCAACAAATGCTAAAGGATCTTCTCTAGACAGGAAATACAGAAAGGTTGTGTAAACGTGAACCCAAAACAACAAAGTAAATGGCAACGGGACCACACCTATCAATAATTACCTTAAATGTAAATGGGTTGAATGCCCCAACCAAAAGACAAAGATTGGCTGAATGGATACAAAAACAAGACCCCTATATATGCTGTCTACAAGAGACCCACCTCAAAACAAGAGACACATACAGACTGAAAGTGAAGGGCTGGAAAAAAATATTTCATGCAAACGGAGACCAAAAGAAAGCAGGAGTCGCAATACTCATATCAGATAAAATAGACTTTCAAATAAAGGCTGTGAAAAGAGACAAAGGACACTACATAATGATCAAAGGATCAATCCAAGAAGAAGATATAACAATATAAATATATATGCACCCAACAATAGGAGCACCGCAATAATGTAATGGCTAACACTAAGTATGAAAGAGGAAATTAAATAGTAACACAATAATAGTGGGAGACTTTAATACCGCCACTCACAACTATGGATAGATCAACTAAACAGAAAATTAACAAGGAAACACAAACTTTAAATGACACAATGGACCAGCTAGACCTAATTGATATCTATAGGACATTTCACCCCAAAACAATCAACTTCACCTTTTTCTCAAGTGCACACGGAACCTTCTCCAGAATAGATCACATCCTGGGCCATAAATCTAGTCTTGGAAAATTCAAAAAAATTGAAATCATTCCAGTCATCTTTTCTGACCACAGTGCAGTAAGATTAGATCTCAATTACAGGAAAAAATTGTTAAAAATTCAAACACCTGGAGGCTAAATAACACGCTTCTGAATAACCAACAAATCATAGAAGAAATCAAAAAAGAAATCAAAATATGTATAGAAATGAATGAAAATGAAAACACAACAACCCAAAACCTATGGGACACTGTAAAAGCAGTGCTAAGGGGAAGGTTCATAGCATTACAGGCTTACATCAAGAAACAAGAAAAAAGCCAAATAAATAACCTAACTCTACACCTAAAGCAATTAGAGAAGGAAGAAATGAAGAACCCCAGGGTTAGGAGAAGGAAAGAAATCTTAAAAATTAAGGCAGAAATAAATGCAATAGAAACTAAAGAGACCATAGCAAAAATCAACAAAGCTAAAAGCTGTTTTTTTGAAAAAAATAAACAAAATTGACAAACCATTAGCAAGACTCATTAAGAAACAAAGAGAGAAAAACCAAATTAACAAAATTAGAAATGAAAATGGAGAGATCACAACAGACAACACTGAAATATAAAGGATCATAAGAGACTACTACCAGCAGCTCTATGCCAATAAAATGGACAACTTGGATGAAATGGACAAATTCTTAGAAAAGTATAACTTTCCAAAACTGAACCAGAAAGAAATAGAAGATCTTAACAGACCCATCACAAGCAAGGAAATCGAAACTGTAATCAAAAATCTTCCAGCAAACAAAAGCTCAGGACCAGATGGCTTCACAGCTGAATTCTACCAAAAATTTAGAGAAGAGCTAACACCTATCTTACTCAAACTCTTCCAGAAAATTGCAGAAGAAGGTAAACTTCCAAACTCATTCTATGAGGCCACCATCACCCTAATTCCAAAACCTGACAAAGATGCCACAAAAAAAGAAAACTACAGGCCAATATCACTGCATGAACATAGATGCAAAAATCCTTAACAAAATTCTAGCAAACAGAATCCAACAACATATTAAAAAAATCATACACCATGACCAAGTGGGCTTTATCCCAGGAATGCAAGGATTCTTTAATATCCGCAAATCAATCAATGTAATACACCACATTAACAAATTGAAAGATAAAAACCATATGATTATCTCAATAGATGCAGAGAAAGCCTTTGACAAAATTCAACACTCATTTATGATTAAAACTCTCCAAAAAGCAGGAATAGAAGGAACATACCTCAACATAATAAAAGCTATATATGACAAACCCACAGCAAGCATCACCCTCAATGGTGAAAAATTGAAAGCATTTCCCCTGAAATCAGGAACAAGACAAGGGTGCCCACTCTCACCACTACTATTCAACATAGTGTTGGAAGTTTTGGCCACAGCAATCAGAGCAGAAAAAGAAGTAAAAGGAATCCAGATAGGAAAAGAAGAAGTGAAACTCTCACTGTTTGCAGATGACATGATCCTCTACATAGAAAACCCTAAAGACTCTACCAGAAAATTACTAGAGCTAATCAATGAATATAGTAAAGTTGCAGGATATAAAATTAACACACAGAAATCCCTTGCATTCCTATATACTAACAATGAAAAAACAGAAAGAGAAATTAAGGAAACAATACCATTCACCATTGCAACAAAAAGAATAAAATACTTAGGAGTATATCTACCTAAAGAAACAAAAGACCTATACATAGAAAACTATAAAACACTGATGAAAGAAATCAAAGAGGACACAAACAGATGGAGAAATATATCATGTTCATGGATTGGAAGAATCAATATTGTCAAAATGGATATACTACCCAAAGCAATCTGTAGATTCAATGCAATCCCTATCAAGCTACCAACAGTATTTTTCACAGAACTAGAACAAATAATTCCACAATTTGTATGGAAATACAAAAAACCTCAAATAGCCAAAGTAATCTTGAGAAAGAAGAATGGAACTGGAGGAATCAACCTGTCTGACTTCAGACTCTACTACCAAGCCACAGTCATCAAGACAGTATGGTACTGGCACAAAGACAGAAATATAGATCAATGGAACAGAATAGAAAGCCCAGAGACAAATCCACGAACCTATGGACATCTTATCTTCGACAAAGGAGGCAAGGATATACAATGGAAAAAAGAAAACCTCTTTAACAAGTGGTGCTGGGAAAACTGGTCAACCACCTGTAAAAGAATGAAACTAGAACACTTTCTAACACCATACACAAAAATAAACTCAAAATGGATTAAAGATCTAAATGTAAGACCAGAAACTAAAAAACTCCTAGAGGAGAACATAGGCAAAACACTCTCCGACATAAATCACAGCAAGATCCTCTATGACCCACCTCCCAGAATATTGGAAATAAAAGCAAAACTAAACAAATGGGACCTAATGAAACTTAAAAGCTTTTGCACTACAAAGGAAACTATAAGTAAGGTGAAGAGACAGCCCTCAGATTGGGAGAAAATAATAGCAAATGAAGAAACAGACAAAGGATTAATCTCAAAAATATACAAGCAACTCCTGCAGCTCAATTCCAGAAAAATAAATGACCCAATCAAAAAATGGGCCAAAGAACTAAACAGACATTTCTCCAAAGAAGACATACAGATGGCTAACAAACACATGAAAAGATGCTCAACATCACTCATTATCAGAGAAATGCAAATCAAAACCACAATGAGGTACCATTACACGCCAGTCAGGATGGCTGCTATCCAAAAGTCTACAAGCAATAAATGCTGGAGAGGGTGTGGAGAAAAGGGAACCCTCTTACACTGTTGGTGGGAATGCAAACTAGTACAGCCACTATGGAGAACAGTGTGGAGATTTCTTAAAAAAACTGGAAATAGAACTGCCATATGACCCAGCAATCCCACTTCTGGGCATACACACTGAGGAAACCAGATCTGAAAGAGACACATGTACCCCAATGTTCATCGCAGCACTGTTTATAATAGCCAGGACATGGAAGCAACCTAGATGCCCATCAGCAGATGAATGGATAAGGAAGCTGTGGTACATATACACCATGGAATATTACTCAGCCATTAAAAGAATTCATTTGAACCAGTCCTAATGAGATGGATGAAACTGGAGCCCCTTATACAGAGTGAAGTAAGCCAGAAAGATAAAGAACATTACAGCATACTAACACATATATATGGAATTTAGAAAGATGGTAACGATAACCCTATATGCAAAACAGAAAAAGAGACACAGAAATACAGAACAGACTTTTGAACTCTGTGGGAGAAGGTGAGGGTGGGATGTTTCAAAAGAACAGCATGTGTACTATCTATGGTGAAACAGATCACCAGCCCAGGTGGGATGCATGAGACAAGTGCTCCGGCCTGGTGCACTGGGAAGACCCAGAGGAATCGGGTGGAGAGGGAGATGGGAGGGGGGATCGGGATGGGGAATAAGTGTAAATCTATGCCTGATTCATATCAATGTATGACAAAACCCACTGAAATGTTGTGAAGTAATTAGCCTCCAACTAATAAAAAAATTTAAAAAAAAAAAAAAATTATGAGAGAGGAAAAAGATGCTCCCTACAGATGGCAATATGTTTATCAAATATTTGATGACAATATTAAAGACACATTTTTCATTTCTGCAGATCTAACAATAAAATGAAACACAATCAATTAGGAAATAAGTTATTTGACAGAACAAGGTACCAAAATTGTCCACTTTGTGTGAGTCAATGGGCCACAAATTAAAACAATAGTTACAATGAGAAAAGGATATGTTTTCTACTGTGGCCAAAATGTATATCATTTGCGTATTCTTAGATCATACACAACACAATACAATATTGGATATTCTTAATAAGAAAAATATTTGAAAGATATCAGATAACACCTAGAAATTAGGAAACCTGGGAACCTACTGCAAAAAAGAGGAACAAGTCCAGTCTAATTATCTAGATAATAAGAACATCTTTAACACTCAGGAAGGGCCGCTTCTGGAATGAAAATGTGGAACCATTTTTATTCTCAATCTGACTTTCTTTATATAAAACTAAGTATCCTGGGCAAACAGTCTGAATGCTCAGCTATATGCCCATGTCTACACTAAGGAAGAAAATAGCATTTTAATTATAATCTCTCCCTTTATCTTTGTTCATCCCAAATTTAAGTTATTGTTACTACTAATAGGAGGGAAGAAAAGATGCTAGAGGCTATAAAAGAGCAAGTGTGAACCACCAAGACGAATTTTCAAGAACAAAATAGCAGAGATGTAAGGAGATTCAGGATTTTAGACTCCATTAGGTTCAAATATCATAATGTAGCCTCTAAATGCTCATTCAGTCTTAGGCTACATTGAGAGTCAAGGTATGAAAAATGAGAGAGTAATAGATTCATACTAATATGTATGTTTAGATCATGCTGGGAAAAGCAGCCTTAATATATTTCTGAGATAAGAATAAATTATTCCAGCATGTTTGTAAACACACATACACAACACACACACTCACATACACACATTTGTAAAGGATAAGGTCTACTTTACCAGCTTAGGTCATATATAAAGTATATATGTACATATATGTATAAAGTATATAAAGTCATGAAGCGTAGTATTTGCTCAAGGTAGCATCTATCTAACAGGCAGGATGCTTCATTTCTTTTTCCTTCTACCTCTGGTTTCTGAGACCCCCAGAGGCTATTCAGTTCAAAGAGACTGATTGCATCTGGGTTCCAAACCTTTAACATTTTGTTCATGACTAAAGGATGTAAGATTAGGACAGAAGGGGTAGCCCACAGGGAGACTAATTTTTGCTTATTATAAGAAAACACTTTCTGAAAGTCAAAGCAGGCTGATATGTGTTTTTGTTATGGAAAGCACTAAGAAATACACTGATAGATATTTAGCAGGAAGTTATACAAGATATTTGATCAAAGATTATAGAACCAGATAGGAGTCTTTCTGCCTTGCTTGTAAGAGCACACACACTTTGTGTATTTGAAAACACTGCTGATATCCTACATTTATCTACTCAGGCCACATATAGTCTGCACATAAACACGATGCTCAGTTACTGCAAATACTTTTCTAAACACTAATTTATAGCATCTGGTAGTGCTAGTGGTGAAGAATCCGCCTACCAATGCAGGAGATGCAAGAAATGTGGGTTCAATTCCTGGGTTGGAGAGAACCCCTGGAGTAGAAAACGTCAACCTGCTCCAGTATTCTTGCCTGGAAATTCCATGGACAGAGGAACCTGGTGGGATACAGGCCATGGGGTCACAGAGTCAGACATGGCTGAGCGACTGAGTGCTAGAATCAAAGTCATAGGTGAAGAAGCGAACATTCTGATTGTGTCCTTCTGCACTGACAGGAGTCCTCCAATAGAAACCTGATACTTGCAATGCACCCGGGTCTTTCTGCACAGAATTAAGGAAAAGAGAGCAGGGATAAAGAAGCAAAAAAAGGAGGAGAATATCAGAGAAGAGGGATGTGACACAGCCAGGCTTCTTTTCCTAGAACTAAGATGAAGTTACCATGCAACTATGTTTTCCCTCCAGGAAAATCACCCTTGTCTTGCTTCTTTCCATTGTTTCTGGTTTTGGGTTTTTTTTTTTTTTTTTTTTTTTTTTTTTTTTCTTTTGTCTTTCTATTTTTTTTTTTTTTTCACTTAAAAATTTTTCCTTGTCATGGTTATTTAAAAGTGATCCAAAGAAAGCAGTAATGTGTCCAGATGGCAGTGTTAAGCAACCTGAGGAAATTAGCTAAGCACATTGTGGAATCAAAGACAGCTGCTGCTTTTTGTATATAATTAAACACTTCTGGGGGAAAACCTACTGACAAGAGCATGGCTCTATGGGCAGTCATTGGCCTTCTACTTGTAAGTTAGAAGCCAGGCAGCATGTAAACCAGCCTCCTAATCTAGGGATGCAAAGAACCACTGAAACATATTATAAGATGGCCCTTTTTTTGTTGGCCTGAAAAGTTTCTTAAGATTAAATTATAAGGTGTTGAGGGCCCTTTTATGTCCCTGGAAATCATTTCCCTTCTCTGTATCTCATTTTCATCAGAAATAAGGTTACAATTATGGTTTCTTACCCAAGTTCCTAGAATCCTTAAGGATTTAGGAATGTAACGTAGTAACGAGAATCATTAAATTGCTTTTAGTGTCTGAAAGTTTAATGGAAATTATAAAGGCTTCCCAGCTTTCTCAGTGGGTAAAGAATTCACCTGCAATGCAAGAGACACATGAGACACCGGTTCAAGCCCTGGGTTGGGAAGATCTGCTGGAGGAGGACATGGTGAACTATTCCATTCTCACCTGAAAGAGCCCATGGACAGAGGAGCCTGGTGGGCTACAGTTCATGAGGTTGCAAAGAGTTAGAGACAACTGAAGCTCCTGAGCATGCACACATGCACATAGGGCTAGAAAAATAATTACTATTGAGTTTGAGTTTTTTTTAAATCTATTCATGGATTGAGACCATATTGGTTATTTAAGGGTAATTAAAAAAATGTTACCTGGTGTTGGCCCTTTAATGGACCGGAAACTGGTGGTCCAGAGTTGACAATAAGAAAGTAAGAGAGAGAAAGAGGCTGATATCCCCTGGTTTAGGCGGAAAGCCAATAGAGTCCTATTCTTACGGCTCGCGCTGCTGCACGTAGGCACCGGGCGCCCTCTCGAGTGGGTAAAGGCAAGAAAGTGAACTCAACGGGCCTCCGCGCTCCAAGGAATTGGCCAGAAATAGAAAGAGAAAGAAAGAAAGAAAGACTGGGGGACCCAAGCTCTGATGGAGCAAAGGTGTTTTAATCAACATGGTGTGGGCATATATACTGTCTTACAAGGTGGTTATTCTCAGCAAAGATAAAAATTCCAGACTTACAAAACATAAGACGATCCCTATCAAAGAGAGAGTTGCAAACAATCACCTTCTCATAAGAAGGAAGAGGGTACTTATCACTGTAATGAGAAATGCCTGGATTCCTCAGCCCCGGAAAGGCGTGCTTCTCCTCTTAATTCCTGAATATTCAGGAATTAATAAGGGCCAGAGGGTTCCTGACAGATCCAAAACAGCACACGGGAAGCCTCTTGTTAAATGCTTCCTGACAACCTGGCTATAGAAAACTTCAAGAATTTCTGGGACATGATTGATGGACTAGACTCTGGTAATAAAATAGGGTCACACTGGTCATGACAAAAGAGTGAAGCTCTTTGTTAAGCGTTAAAAAAATAAACAACATGGAAACATTAGGAAAATCCAGGACAGGTACATTATATTTGTACCTGAAGTTCTCATGGGGGCTTCCGAGTGGCTCAATGGTAAAGAAACCACCTGCCAATGCAGGAGACGCAGGTTCAATCCCTGGGTTGGGAAGATGCCCTGGAGAAGGAAATGGCAACCCACTCCAGCATTCTTGCCTGGAAAATCCCATGGACAGAGAACACTGGTGGGCTACTGTTCATGGGGTCACAAGGAGTTCTACAAGACTTAGTGACTAAGCCCGCATGCTCAAGTCCTAACGTTCTTTAATTCGAAATTACTAATTTCTTTGGCCTAAATTTGTCATGATCATATCTTAAGTTGTTTATCCAAAACAAATTTCCCAGGATAAACTTGTGAAATTCAACCTCTTGTGAAGAGGCAATGGAAGCCATGTTTCTCTATAGAAGCAGTAAATTTTATAATTCTCCTGCTTTGACTGCATTGCAGGTATCATTTAAAGGGTAAAGTAGCATTTGGAAATGTGACCATCAGGTTTTAACTTTGCTAGAGCTTTTCCTCTTTTCAGGGCACTATTGATGCCCATAATCCCCACAAGAAATGTTTTATATCTGTCTTTGTAGAGCTTCTTTTCAAGTAAAAATATTTACTTTAGATCTTCCTGGGGACAGAGACAGCGATTGAGTTGACAGCCATAGGCTAAAGCTCAGTGCCCACCTTCTCAAACGACAGATGTTTTTGTGGCCAAAACTCAGTCTTTTTCTTTTCATAATGTACTATTTTAAGTCTTCAACATCTGCCATTGATATTATTTTAATAATTGGTTTCCTGGCCTCCAATCTTACTATCTTACTGTTTCTGCCAGATAAATCTTTCTAAGGCATAGCCCTGAAAATAATTCTTGCTTAAAATCCTTCAATGGCTTTTTATTGAATATAGAACAGAATAAAATCCTCCAAGCCTGGGATTCAGGACACAGTATATTCAGGCCCTGAAATTCTTTGCAGAATTTCTTCCCACTACAGCCCCCTCTAGTTTGAACTCCAGCAATGATACCATGCTTATCATCCTTCCTTTTATCATTCATTCCTCATGCCTCCAAGTTTTTGCTCATGTTGTACCTTACGGCTAGAATTCTTTCTTTCCATTCTTTAAAAAAAAAAAAAAAAAAAAATATTATTCCCTGGGGACCAGTGCAAATGTTTCTCTAGGAAACAGAAAGACCTTTCTGCTCCTCTTTATCTTCACTTCCACAGACTTTGGCACACATTTTAGTCAACCTGTTGTGTTCTGCAGACTGGCTACAGTCCATGGGGTCCCGAAAGAGTTGAACACGGTTAAGCGACTAAAACAACATCAAACCTGCTTGTCACACTTGCAAACTCCTGCTGCTGCTGCTAAGTCACTTCAGTCGTGTCCGACTCTGTGCGACCCCATAGATGGTAGCCCACCAGGCTGCCCCGTCCCTGGGATTCTCCAGGCAAGAACACTGGAGTGGGTTGCCATTTCCTTCTCGAATGCATGAAGGTGAAAAGTGAAAGTGAAGTCGCTCAGTCATGTCTGACTCGTAGCGACCCCATGGACTGCAGCCCACCAGGCTCCTCCATCCATGGGATTTTCCAGGCAAGAGTACTGGAGTGGGGTGTTGTAAATTCCTAAGGATCAAGAATTATGTTATTTCCTCTTGTAGGAAGTTCCCGCAAGGCAGAAAAGGAAAGACGACCTCAACAGAAGTAGGTTACCTTTATTCAGGCAAGGAGGGGCGCCAGTCGGCCTAACGACCAGGCTGAGCGTCGAGAGGGATCAGGGAGGCTTCATACTTATAGGGAGGTTTGTGGAAGCGATAAGGGAAACGTTAATCAGGCAGGATATTTTGAGTATTCTTTTGTTGAGATGACATTTTTAGTTGGGCAGGGGGGTGATAAGTCTTCTGGGCAGGTGTAGGGGGTGCAAAGTTCCCGGACAGGGGGCGTTAAGTCCTCTGGGCAGGTGTAGGGGGTGGAAGGTTTCTGGACAGGGGTTGATAAGTTCCAGATAGATGCAACCAGCCTGTAGCATCAGGGTGGAACTAAAATTCTGTTTTGTTTTCTCTGAAGTTAGATGATTCAGCAAGGGGCCTTTGAGACTGTTGTTCTCTTTTCTAGGCCCAGAAGACTCCTTCACCTCTTGTATCTTAGGAAGACCTTAAGGAAGTCTCTAAAATTATTTAGTTTCCCTATAGTGGTCAGTTGCTACATTATCTTCTGAAAGTTCTCCTAGGGAGAGAAAATGAGGATGCAAGGAAGAATCTTTTCTGTTACATTAGAACTAAAGGATGAAACTTCACTCAAAAATGTCTGTGCTTGAAAAAAGCCCCTACAGTCTTTATTAAAAGCTTTCATCAGTCGTTTTGGCTTTACCCAATTCCCAAATAGCGTAACCGATAATCTGGGTTTTTTAAATTTTATTTTACTGCTTTCAGATCAGGAGCTTGGGTCTCTGGTGGCTCTCTTGGGAGAATCACTCCTCCACTAGATACTTGCCTAGAGTCCTAAGTAAAGATTCTGCCTGACTCTTGGAAAAAACATGTTTCCAAGCTAAAAACAAGCAGATTCCACTGCATTTCTGCAGAAACCAAGGAAGAGAAGCCTGGAATTCTGGGTAGGTCTTATCAGAGCTTCTCAGAGATATCAGATAGAGAAGAGGGTCCTGAGGAGACACTAATATTAATCACAAGCTGGGACACGGGAAGGGAAACAAGCTGAAAGTTTAAACAAAGGGTAGAGTTCAAGAAACAGATGAGACTCAGTGTCATAAATAAGGTAATGTTTCCATTTCTTAAGCAATTGTTAATTTTTCCTACATTTTTACTAAAAACAAAATTTTCTAAGTTGGCATGGTATATCAAAGTGAGTTGAGATGGTTTTAGACAAGGGAAGACCCTTGATATTTCGTTAATTTACACAGCCTTCTCGTGCAGCAGCAGCATTGTATGAAACATATGATTACCATTACATTTTAAGAAATATGGAAGCTGATTTGCAGACCCCTGTTATAATCTTTATAGATTCCTAGGAGGCCACCATGTAAGATTTGGGAGAGTCATTAGAGTGAATCAATTCCAATTCTTTCACCTTTATTTTTAGAACGTGAAGAACTTAATATTTCCCTGAGTTTTACTTTCTTATCCTATTGCTTTACTCCCAGAAAATGTCTTCATTTTTAGATCCTTTATACCCTCTGAAGGGACTTCTATGTTAATGACTCAGGTCTGCCAATCCACAGTATTTCTTCATGAAATCTAATATCACTGTCTACAGCTATTTGAAGATAAAGAGGTCCAGATTTAAATCTCACAACGGATTTTCTTCAAGGGAGGCTTTAAAGGCACAATATGGCATGAATCACATGTCACCAGCTGAGAACAAGGTCTTTGGGACTGTTGGAGAAAGTACTCAATGAAGTGAGACTAGAAGGGCTGTTCTGTAAACCATGAGTTAGGCTTTTTGCAGAATTATCCTCCTTCCTTTCTATCCATGAGAGACCTGTGCTCAGTAAACTGATATTTTCTCTTGACATTCATTTATCTTTATTCATAAAAACAATATGTGGCTCACTATAAAAATTCTAAAACAATAAAAATATCAAGTAAAATCTCAAATGTTTCTTTCACTGTCCCCTTAGACCTCTAGTTTTACAGCCAGTCCCAGTCCAGTATGTATCCTTCCATTCAATCCCTGGGTTGGGAAGATCCCCTGGAGAAGAAAATGGAAACCCACTCCAGTATTCTTGTCTGGGAAATCCCATGGACAGAGTAGTCTGGAGGGCTATAGTGCATGAAGTCTTAAGAGTCACACATGACTTAGTGACTAAACTACCACCACCAATACATTTTTGACATAGAAAAATGTATATAATACATTGTTAAAAAATTTTTTAACCTACAAAAGATCATCTTTATATCGTAAAATTCCATTTTTGGAAAATACCCTATTTATATAGATATGGGATCTTATAAAACAGTTAACAGGGTTTCTCTTTGGGTGGTAATAAGATATATTGTTTTATGTTTTTCTTTTTCATTTTTTGTATTTAAAATTTTGTCCTAGTTTAGTCACACGACACTTCAAAACGAATGGTTTTATGAAGGAATATCAAACACATTTACTGTCTTTATTGAATGAAACTATGTTGCTTTTTCTCAAAAAAGATAAGTTATAAGATAAATTATTACAGTTAAAAGTGTTTAGTAAAATGAGAAAATTAAATTAAAATTAGGATTTAAAGTAAATAAAAGAGAAAGTGTATTTTCGACTACTTAGAAGACAGAAAAAAAAGTACAAGAAAGAGCCTGTCCCTACAGGTACAAGCGGAACCTTGCCTTAAGGTGGTCACCACAACCAGGAAGAGTCTCAACTCGGTCTGTCTTTAAGATTCAGATAGGCCCCAGGTGGCCTCAGGTCCCCCAGCCCAGTAGAGTCAGACCAGATGGAATTTTGGGGCAGAGCCCTCCCTGTAAATACACTTGTGCTTTCAGTATCTTCCTGAGAACAACCCAAGGTCAAATAAAAATTTAAATTTATGATATAAAGTAAATGTTAGAAAGAAAATAAGTAACTTTTTATTTATCTGTGGCCCTTGATCGAATCCCTGCTCCCAGGCCTCCCGACCCCAAGGTTCTTGTTGCAAAACCCCGCAGGAGCAGGGAGACCACAGAAGAGTTAACCATGAAGAGGCTGCCATCTTGTGGCCACTGAGAACACGCTTGTTCTGTCGGTAGATTTCCTCTTAGAAACACAGCTGGTTTGTATTAGACCTGTTTCAGACTGTAGTCTATAGACCATAAATACAAATCCTAGTCATGTGTTAGAGTAGGACTGGGGTCTTATACAGTCATTTTTTATGACTTTCTGAGAAGCAAGGGTCATTTGAGTTAGGGCGTTGTGGCCCATTTCCGGCAGTTTTGCCATTAACATTATTCTGAATGACCTACTGTCTTCACTCATTGCAGGCCTTTAGAAATTCACAGTGCACCTTACTGTGTGTGTTTGCTGCATTCTGAGGACTTTCCCCAGACACTAGGGGAAGGACAGCCACACAGAAGGCTCTCTGTAGTAGCCTAACAGAGAAAATATTATAAAGATTTCTAAGAATTTCAGTGTGCAAAAAATTTTATATGGGGGCTCTGTTCAAACATACACACACCACACATTCCACTTACCTATTCATTTGCTTTTTCTAATGTTTGAGGAAATGGTATGGTGGGTTTCAAATTGTTTATGTCATTTTGTCATATACAGATGGCTCCTTAGTGAAATAATTAACATTTAAATTACAAAAAAAAAAAAACCCAAAAAAACCTTCAAATCTATTCCCGTGCAGGCTCCTTAGACATAAGAAGCGCTATACATACCATCAACCAATGCCTGAGTGTTGTAGCTACTGGGACCAAAAAAAATTTAAAGAAGTAAGTTTATCACTCAATGCATCTTCGAAGCTAATTTATCCTGTTAGCCGTTGAGTTTTGTCTGACTCTTTTGCAACCTCATGGACTAGCCCAATAGGGTCCCCTGTCCATGGGATTTCTAGTCAAGAATACTGGAGTGGGTTTCCACTTCCTTCTCCAGGCGATCTTTCCCACCCAGGAATCAAACCTGGGTCTCCTGCATTGCAAGCAGTTCTTTACTGACTGAGCCAGCAAGGAAACCCCATCCTAATAGAATTCTAATTCAATTCTGGGGAATCTGCATTCTCATCACACACATATTTTCCCTTCAAATCTCCCTTGATCCTGTGTTTCTTAAGTCCCCTCTGATGTCTTACTTTTTCAGTCATCTTTCTCTTTTTTTTAGCTTTATTATTTCCTTTAGCAATTTCCCACTAGTGTATAAATTAACTAAAACTTCCTCATCTCTAAAAATATACAATGAAACAAAACCAAATAAAAATAGTAATGTTGTTCAATCACCTATTTCTTTTAAGCCACCATTCCTAGTCTTATTTCTCCTAACAAATTTACATTTCTGCCTTTCTGTGACTTTCCCAGTGCTGTGACTCAGATGTGAGAATTCAGTTAGATATATAGATTAAGATATCATCAATAGTGAGGCAGTATTTTAAGTCATCAAAGTGAAAAGTCCATCCAGGGAACGAATATAGTTTGAGAACAAAAGAGGGTTGAGGGTTAAAGATTAAAGAAATGACTGAATATAAAAGTTGACCAAAGAGAAGAGAAGAAGAAATTAACTGATATAGAGGGACTGGAAAGGAAAGAAAAAAAAAAGTTCAAAGTCACCGAGTTCCAACAACAGTAGTATAAACAGCAACAAAATAATAATAATTTTAAAAAAATAATAAAATGTATTGACTGTTCTCCATATTGATCTCCTACTTTATACTAATCCTGCCTGTAAATATTTGGATTTTTTCATTTAATTCTCGTAACAGTCTTCAAGATAGATATGATTTTTCTCTTGTACAGTTGAGGGATTGAGGCTTGGAGGATTTATATTATTTTCTAGTTTTATAAAATGGGCTTCCCTCATAGCTCAGTCGATAAAGAGCCTGCCTACAATGCAAGAGACCCGAGTTCGATTCCTGGGTGGGGAAGACCCCCTGGAGAAGGAAATGGCAACCCACTCCAGTATTTTTGTCTGGAGAAATCCCATGGACAGAGGAGCCTGGCAAGCTATAGTCTATGGGGTCGCAAGAGTCAGACACGACTAAGCGACTAAGCACAGCACACAGTTTTATAAAACAGGTTGGAATTCAATCCCCTTCATAATGCTTCACATGCTCCAAATGACACTTCACAAATACATAAATACATATTTTTTCTATTTTTATGTCTGTTTGCTAACAGTTTTTTTCCTTTCTAATTTCTCCCCTATAAAGGGAAACCATGAGAGAGCACTTTGTTAGGGAAAAAAAAAAAAACGGTGTTATGGAAATGTGATAGTTAAGGGCACATTAAGTAAAAAAGAAGTAGAATTCTTTTTTCATTTTTAGAAGTGTGTTTATATACCCCTGCTCATATCTATTACTAGCTGAGTTACAGCAAGGATTTCAGTCACCCACGCAAGTTGGTAGTAACTCAGATTTGTACAAACTCAGAGCAGAAGGTCAGGTTTCCTATGGAGAAGATAATTCAGCTGTTTTGCCCTTATATGTTTATAAAGATACATTCTCATTAAAAAATAGGCCTTTGCGTCCATCTGTCAAATGCAACACTAACGTGTGTGTTAAAACACCATGGATACGTAAGTAAAGCTCTCTCCTTCCCGTTGTTCCTCTCATAATAAATGCCCAAGAGCTCTCAGAATGAAAACTTTGCTCTCTCTTCCTGACTGACTTCTTTTGGTTCCATTATACTTCTTGTCATTTCTTGACTCTCAGGTGCACTACCCTGGTCTGACATCGTCATTTCTGTTATAAATCAAGCTTCCTAAAGGTTGCAAACCCTACAGACATTATTTGACCTCCCCAATGGAGCTCTGTCTCCGAGATGAAGTCCTTAAAAATCACTTTGATGGTCACCTCCTCTTTTTAATCATTGTTTTGGGGAAAAAAATGTAGTTGTTCTCTTTTGCAGCTATAATATCTTCCACAGACTTGGTGGTTTATACAATACAAATCTCTTATCCTATGGTTCTGGGGAGCAGAAGTCTGAAACAGGTCTCAGGTAAAATCAACATGGCAGCAAGCAGTGCTCTATTCCTGGAGCACAGGGAAAAATCTCTTTCCTTGCCTTTTGCAGCTTCTAGATGCCACAAGAATTCTTTGGCTAGAGGGCCTTTCCTGCATCTTCAAAGTCACCAACAATAGGCTGAGTCCTTCGCATGCTGCCATTTCTCTGCTTCTCTTTTTTTTCCTCCCTCCTCTTCCACTTA
Organism: Cervus canadensis; assembly: GCF_019320065.1. NCBI lineage: Eukaryota > Metazoa > Chordata > Mammalia > Artiodactyla > Cervidae > Cervus > Cervus canadensis. Next base: position 52,498,347 of record NC_057396.1, on the reverse strand, counting down.
TAAGGATTCTAGCATGACACTGGGTCTGCTGGGATAATCTCGGACAGTCGCCCCATCTCAGTTCAGTTCAGTCACTCAGTCGTGTCTGACTCCTTGCAACCTCATGGACTGCAGCACGCCAGGCCTCCCTGCCCATCACGAACTCCCAGAGCTTACTCAAACTCATGGCCATCAAGTCTAGGTGATGCCAACCAACCCTCTCATCCTCTGTCGTCCCCTTCTCCTCCTGCCTTCAATCTTTCCCAGCCTCAGGGTCTTTTCCAGTAAGTCAGGTCTTCCCATCAAGTGGCTGAAGTATTGGAGTTTCAGCTTCAACATCAGTCCTTCCAATGAATATTCAGAACTGATTTCCTTTAGGGTTGACTGGTTGGATCTCCTTGCAGTCCAAGGGACTCTCAGGAGGCTTCTCCAAGAACACAGTTCAAAAGCATCAATTCTTCAGCACTCAGCTTTCTTTATAGTCCAACTGTCACATCCATACATGACCACTGGAAAAACCATAGCTTTGACTAGATGGACCTTTGTTGGCAAAGTAATGTCTCTGCTTTTTAATATGTTGTCTACGTTGGTCATAGCTTTTCTTCCACGGAGCAAGTGCCTTTTAATTACATGGCTGCAGTCACCATCTGCAGTGATTTTGGAGTCCCCAAAAATAAAGTCTGTCATTGTTTCCATTGTTTCTCCAACTATTTTCCATGGAGTGAAGGAATCAGATGCCATGATCTTCATTTTTGAATGTTGAGTTTTAAGCCAGCTTTTTCACTCTCCTCTTTCATCAAGAGTTTCTTTACATCTTCTTTGATTTCTGCCATAAGGGTGGTGTCATCTGCATATCTGAGGTTATTGATATTTCTCCCAGCAATCTTGATTACAGCTTGTGCTTCATCCAGCCTGGCATTCTGCGTGATATACTCTGCATGTAAGTTAAATAAGCAGGGTGACAATATGCAGCCTTGACGCACTCCTTTTCCTATTTGGAACCAGCTCAGTAAATCTTTAATCCAGTTTTCTGTTGTTGGATGGGTTCTGTTCCCTCCCTGTCGTTTGACCTGAGACCAAACTATGGTGGAGGTAAATAAGGCTTCCCTGGTGGCTCAGATGGTAAAGTGTCTGCCTGCAATGCGGGAGACCCATGTTCAGTCCCTGGGTTGGGAAGATCACCTGGAGAAGGAAATGGCAACCCACTCCAGTATTCTTGCCTGGAAAATTCCATGGACTGAGGAGCCTGGTAGGCTACAGTCCATGGGGTCAGAAAGAGTCGGACACAACTGAGCGACTTCACTCACTCAGTGAAGATAATGGCGACCTCCATCCAAAGGTCCAGTGCACTCACTCCTGCACTCAGTGCCCCTGACCCTGCAGCAGGCCACTTTACTCTTTGCCGTGTAAACTAACATACTCACAGATTCTGGGGATTAGAATGTGCACATTTGTAGGGATCACTGTTCTGTCTACCACAGAAGTTAGAGAATCCTCACAAGAAAAGAACAGTCAATTTCAATTTTCCCTTTATTATCATGACTTTTATCTCCATCTGGATATTTATACTTATGTGTGTGTATGTGCTCACTCAGTTGTGTCTGATTCTGTCCAACCCTATGGACTGCAGTCCACCAGTCTCTTCTGTCCATCGGATTTTCTAAGCAAGAATACCGGAGTGGCTTGTCATTTCCATCTCCTATCTTCCTGACTCAGGGATTGAACTCATGTCTCCCAAGTCTCCTGCATCGAAAGCAGATTCTTTACTCCTAAACCACAAGGGAAGCCCAACTTATACATATATGCATATTATAGTAATTATTTGTGATAAGTTTGAAAGTAACTGGCAGGCATTATAACCCTTCATACTTCAGAATGTAGTTCTTAAGAACAAGCACATTCACTTATAACCACAGTGCAATTAGCAAAATGTATAGGGAATTAATGATGATAATACTATTATCTAATATTCATATTTCAACAGTTATTTTTAAAACGTCTTTAAAAAATTCAACTCAAGATCACACATTGCTGACATTTTTGAAGAGTACAGGATGGTTATTTTACAAAATGTCTCTCAGTCTTGCTGTTTCAGAATTTTTTAACCTCAGGATTAGACTCTGTTATAGCCATGCTTTCTGGGAAACAAACTCACGCAGAAGGACAATGCAGATAGTGGAGTGCAGTTTATTACACTGGTGGGCCCAAGGCAGAGTCTCCTCTTAGCCAAGGACCCCGACCAGCATTTGTGAAAATCTTTTATACCCCATGTGTACGTGTCCAAACCCACCACCCCAAATCCCTTGAGGCTTACAAAGGAAGGGTAAATACAATCACAATAACCCCATCATTCACGTGTTATGTGTTCAAACAGTTAATAATCAATAAGCCCGCAGTTACATTCCAACCAGTTAATAACAAATAAGCCTGTGGTTACATTCCGATAGATACTGTCCGGAGGCAGGGGTGATTAGTGTCTGTTTTCTCTTAGGTGATGAGTAACCTGGATACGATCTTCAAGGTTCCCCTGTCCGGAGGGTGTCTTATCCTTCCATTGTCGTTCCCACTGGCACTAAGCAGAGAGTTCAGAGTCCACTGGAGAGGTGGCCGAGCACGATCAGCACGGACAGGCCTGAGATGGAGTCCAGGCCCTGTGAATTCCTTCTTCAACTCAAGTGATGGTTTGGCGGCAGCAATACCACAAAAGTGATGCTGTGTCATCTCAATGTAATGTAGAAGGAGGCTCATACTATCAGATTATTCTGTTATTGGTGATGCTAATTTTGATTACTTGACTAGCAGTGTTTGCCATGGTTTTTCACTATGCAGTTCCTATTTTCCCTTTCATAAGTAATTAATAATCTGCGAGAGAACTTTGAGACTACGGATATTAATCCTTATTCCACTAAACATTCACGCAATATTTTAGCAACCTTTGCTGATTCTTGTGTGAATCAATTATTAGGAAAAATGATTATAAAAATGTGATCATTTATGATTGTTGAAAACTTTATCATTCTTATTATATTTATTAACTGGCATTTTATTATAAGTGTTAGGGGAAGCACACTGATTGAAACCGCCCACCCTGGCCAGGCACCATAGTAACCATTTGCATGAGTTGTTTTATGACAGGAGATCCTGATAAGGAATATGGAACTAATAAGCCACCACCAACCAGAAGAGTTCGGGAAAGGCCAAAAGGAAATACAGTGTGTCTATCCACTTCCCAGAATCCCTCTTGCTAGCATCCATCTTGGCTGAGCGATGCGTGCGCCACCAGGAAAGACTCTGAATTAGAATGATTGGCCAAAGACTACCCGGAAACGAATCCCATCACCATGAAACCCAAGACTGCGAGCCACGTGGCAGAGCAGTTCTCCTGGGTTCCCTTACCTACTGCTCTCCACCCAGTTCCCTTTCCCAATAAAATCTCTTGCTTTGTCAGCATGTGTCTCCTCGGACAATTCATTTCCGAGTGTTAGACAAGAGCCCAGTTTCGGGCCCTGGAAGGGGTCCCCCTTCCTGCAACATAAGGATCATACCAACCATCAATTCATAAACCTCCAGTGGCTACTCACGGCCTACAGAATAAATTCTTAAACAAAGTCACAAGCCAGAGGTGGGACCAAAGGTCAGAGGATGTAAATTTTCTGTTTGATGCAAATCATCACCTGCAGAGACTCTAGCTGACTTGTCAATTGTTCTGTGTTTGTTCTGATTGCCCCTTAGGTCTATGTGATAGGATGAAGAGTCTTCAAAGAGGAAAGGATGAACATGACCTATTATTATTAATAAATTGGGTTAAAGGAGATGTAGACACCTATCACTGATTCTGTAAGCTGGAATAAAGAAGAGGAAAACCTCATAAATACCAAGGAGGAAATAAATACCTCATAAATGCCTGTGCAGCCCATGGCCTTCTGCAGGATGGGGCTGTGAGATAGTAGTAAACCAGGAAAAAGCAAAGAATTTTATAGGATAGCCATATAATGCGTTCATTGCATACTAGGTATTATTTCAAACAATGACACATATTAACTCATTTAACACTCATTTAACTTAATATGAGGAAGTTTGTTGTTGCTGTTGTGAAGTCACTCAGTCGTGTCCAACTCTGTGTGACCCCATGAACTGCAGTGCTCCAGACACCTCTGTCCTCCACCATCTCCCAGAGTTTGCGTGAACTCAAGCCCACTGAATCAGTGACGCTATCTGACCATCTCATTTCTGCTGCCCTCTTCTCCTTTTGCCTTCAATCTTTCCCAGCATCAGGGTCTTTTCCAATGAGTTGGCTGTTCACATCAGGTGGCCAAAGCTTCAGCTTTAGCATCAGTCCTCCCAATGAATATTCAAGGTTTATTTCCTTTAGGATTGACTGGTTTGAGGAAGGTACCCCTTATTATATCCATTTAACAGAAGAGGAAGTGATGCACAGAGAGTTTAAATAATCGCCCAAGTCCACATAGTGGCAAGTGACAGAGCAAGAACTGTAACCTCCAAAAGGGAAATGATTCACTACTGACTATCCTACAGATGTTCAGAACACAGCTTGCTATTGGTTCAATAAAAATATATGGTAAGTAGATGTATGAATGAATGAATGATTGATTGAGTCTTTTTAATGTAATAATACAGAAGCCTCTTTATTGGTCTCTCTACCTCCATGCCCTTCTCATGCCAAGTTATTACCATACTATTGTTGAATCAATCTAAAATTGCTTTTGCACATGGTGCACATTCAATAAATATTTAAAAGAATAACTAAAAATTCAAATATGATTGCATACTTCCCTTGACAATGAGTCAAAGTTGTTTAAAAATATATACTTGAAAATCCAGTCTTCTTTTCATGGCATGATCATTTCAGGCTTAGCTGATATAGCCACATCTACTTCCAGTTTTCAGGTTCTAAGCTTCAATATTACTAACACATTACCCACAAAAGCTGTGTTTTCTGTCACCTTCCTGCTTTTGAATGTGTTTATTCCTCTATCTAGAACTTCTTGCCATCTATACTCCACTTTTATCCACTTAGCACTGTGTTCTTCTTCCTCAAGCTTCCTCTTGAGTGTTACAATTTTCAGGAGCCTAATCTGATTCCGTCAGTTAGAATTCATCTTTCTATATCTTTGATCCCATTGGGCCTTGGTGTGAGTGTGTGCGTGCGTGCCCAGTTGCACAGTCATGTCTGTGTCCAACTCTTTCTGACCCTATGCACTGTAGCCTGCCAGACTCCTCTGTCCATGGGACTCTCCAAGTAAGAATACTGGAGTGGGTTGCCATGCCCTCCTCCAGGGTGTCTTCCCAACTCAGGGACTGAACCAGCGTCTAATGCGTCTCCTGCACTGCAGGCAAATTCTTTACCACTGAGCCACTGGGGAAACTCTGGAAGTTGATAGATACTTCTTATTAAATATCCTCTGGTAGATCTCTTTGATTTATATCATATCACAATTATTTCTTGCCTGCTCTTCGACTAGAGCTTCTCCAGAGCCAGACTAAGTCTAATCATTTTTATATTCTTGTATCCATCACATGGGTCTTTCCCAATGGCTTGTGGTAAAGAACCCACCTGCCAATGAGGGAGATGTCAGTTCGGTCTCTGGGTCAGCAAGATCCCCTGGAGTAGGAATGACAACCCACTCCAGTATTGTTGCCTGGAAAATCACACGGACAGAGGAGCCTGGCGGGCTACAGTCCATGGGGTCACAAAAGAGTAGGACACAACTTAGCAACTAAACAACAATAATATATCATATAGCCTGGCACATGGGAGATGCTGAGGTTTGTACAACTCATTATAAAGAATGTAGATTCTGAAATCAAACTGCCTCATCTTAAGTCCTGATTCCAGAAAGTAAGAACTTTCTGATCATGCATGAATTGCTATCTTCTCTGTATCTTGATTTTTTCCTTCTGTTAAAGGGAAATAATAATACTTAGCTTTTAGGTTTGTTGTGAGAATTAAATGAGCAAAATGTGCACATGCTTTACATAATTTAATATAATTAATCTTCAAGATAATGCATATAGATAGGCCCTATTGTTGCCTATATTTTACATCATCCAGTATATTGAATTGTGGAGAGTTAGAGTAACTTGCCAAATATCAGTTATTGTTATTATATTAGTTAATTTAGATCCGTTGGGTAAACCAGCTTGATGAGATCAAAGGTTGATGTAAGAGTAGATTCATATAGAAGATTCTAAAGGTAAGTAGGAAGAGAATTCAAAATTTTCAAATGCTGGATTAGAGTTGAACTTTATCCTAAAGATAGGAGTGGCAAATAAATTTCAGTTCTTGTGCTAACTTAGACTAATTGCTGTTGGCTGTTGGGAGTGTAGAGTTGAGAAAGGTTGTTGGCTTGCACACAGCATTAGGGAAAGCAAGCAGCATGCGTGAGCTCATATACCTATGCTAAATGTGGGCAAGGGGAAATGGTAGCACACATCCCATTTAGTTGACTTCCCTGGAAACAAAGCATTAAGGACATATGGATCTTGGGAAACTCAGACTAACTTCTCAGACTCTTGGAAAGGAACATGAGTCTCTTGTATATGAAAATAAAATCCAAATTTATTCTTTTTGTCAGTTCTTTAAATGGAGATATTTCCCCATGACCAAATTCAATCATAGCTTATAGTAACCAAACAAAAGTCTTAGATATTTTCTTCTAGATCATGTTGGAGACTTGGGTTATATTACAGATCTGATTCAGTATTATCATCATGATATCTTTGCTTAGACAAATCAAGCCATTAAAAGAGTTCCTGGAGGTCCTTGGCTACGAGGAGACTCTGCCTTGGGCCCGCCGGTGTAATAAACTGCACTCCACTATCTGCATTGTCCTTCTGAGTGAGTCTGTTTCCCGGAAAGCGTGGCTATAACATTTGCTGCATTGGCCGGGAAACTCCTCACTTTGAGGAGACAGGTCTCATTTGAGGCCACCCCGAGGCCTTGTAGCTTGAATCTCCTAGAGGGGGGAAGGCGCCTCGCCCCTCTGGAAGAATTCAGCCTTTCAAAGCCCGGTTTCTTCGCTTTGGCAGGTAGTGGACGGCAGCAGGGAACTGAGCGCTCAGGTGAGGAGGAACCCACCCAGCAGGGTGGAAGAGGGGGCCTGATCACCCCCCTGGGAGGGGCTAGAAGGAGCGGGGACCCACAGGAGCCTGGAATAGGCAGGTGGCGATTGCTTGGTACACAGGTCTACGAGCGTGCTAGGGTTTAGGAAGGAAATTTGTGAAGGTCATTTAGGAGGTGTTTCCACGCCGTCTCGGGGAAAATTATTACCAAGCGATCGCCAGGGGATTTTTAGGATAGGAAACTGGTCCTTGTATGCTCGTATTCTGCCCTCCCCCAGGAGGTGTCCTGTCTGCTGTGAAATTCTTGACCCCCTCAGAACTGTTAGGCTAGAAGGAGGGGGATACAGAAGTGAGTATGAATTGGCTTTTCTGGAGATGGCCTGGGACATGAGATATTTAACCCATCTGTGTTTTCATCCGCACCTGATCAAGCCCACCAAGGCAGAATGGACTTTAAGGGAGAAACAATCTCGGACCATGTGATGTTCTGGTTCAGCTGTGCTGACCAGCAGGTGAAGACACGCTGATCCCCCTTCTCCCTCTGGGATATGGCAGGTAAGGCTCTTCTCGCCCTAATTAGGAAGGAGGCAGAATGGCAATTTAAGTGTCACTGAGTGGAAATATCAGAAGTACATAGGGTACTGAGAACTTCGTAGACAGAATGAAAAGGAAAAGTAGAAGAAGGTCCGAGAAGGTAAGCAAGATGGGAGAAAGTGAATCTAAGGCAACTGTATTGGAGTGCATGATTAAAAATTTAAAGAAGGGATTAGGAGGAGACTATGGGGTGAAGATGAAGCCTAACTGCCTCCACATACTCTGTGAGGTCGAATGGACCCCTATGGGAGCAGGATGGCCACCAGAGAACACCGTGAACTTAAAAATAGTGGAAGCAGTCTATACAGTAGTCACAGGAGAGCCAGGACACCTGGATCAATATCCATCTATTGACTCACGGCTAGGGTTAGCTTGAGACCCTCCTACTTGGACAAGGTTCTGTATCCAGAAGGGAAAGGGAAAAATATTAATGGCACAAAAATTGACTGATGATAAAAAAGGAAATTCTACAGGATTTGGACGGGGATGACCTGACCCCTCCCCCATGCTGGATAATGACACGCCTGCCTCCCAGTGCTTCACCAGGACTGGAGGCCGCCTTAATGCCCGATCCAGGGCCAGGTGAAGTTTCTGCAACAGCCACTGCTCCTCCGCCAGCTTTCCAGGAGTTCGTAGAGCCGCCGTTTGAGCAGGCTCCGATCCCGGTGACAGAAGCCTCTGGCCAACACTTCCAGAATCCGGCTCCAATCGAACCGCCCAAGCTATACCCGCCTCTCCCGGTGAGTACTGACAAGAGGGGGAGGGAGATGTTGGAATTAAGCAGAGACTGCGCTCTGCCAGAGAGCCGGAGGGAATAAAAGAGAACAGACAAGAGACTTAACAGTGCTAGCTGCTGCTCTGTAAAAGTCTATCTCGGGCCCTCCGGAAAACCTCATCTGCCCCAGGGACAGGACAGTCCTTCAGCCGGTCCCAAGGGAGGCCCTGGGCCCGTTACAGCCAAACCAGTGTGCCCGGCGCCGAGCTTTTGGCCACTGGAAGAATGAATGCCCTAAGGCAAGGAAGAGAAAGCTCCTGCAGTTGTGGGGCTTGCTGACCTGGAAATTAACTAGGGCTGCCAGGGCTCAGAGATATCAGGTCCCTGAGAGCCCATGGTAACCGTAAAAGTGGGGGACCAAAACATTGACTTCATGGTGGATACAGGAGCAGAACTGTCGGTAGTAACAAAACCTGTGGCCCCTCTGTCCACAAAGACTACCGCTGTAACTGGGGTATCGGGAGAAGAGATGATTAAATTGTTTTGCCAGCCCAGAAAATGTCAGATGGGGGGGGGGGGCGGGCACCAAGTGATTCATGAATTCCTCTACATTCCTGAGTGCCCAGTACCCCTGTTGGGAAGAGACTTGCTCTCCAAACTAGGAGCACAGGTGACTTTCTCCCCTGAGGAGAGGCCCACCTTCTGGACGGACTCTATGACTTATTTGCCCTCTCTCTCAATACCAACCCAAGATGAGTGGAGGTTGCATGAGCCTCTGAAGGCAGAACCGGGTGGGCCAGAAGAGCATGAGAGAGAGCTAACTCAATTATTCCCTGAGGTCTGGGTGGAAGACAACCCTCCCCCCGCCCCCAGGCTGGCTGAACATCATGCCCCAGTGATAATGGAACTCAAACCAGGCACCATCCTGGTTAGAGGGTGCCGGTACCCTCTATGGATGGAGGCCTGAACCGGCATATTGCCCCACATCAATAGATTGAAACAAGCAGGCATTCTGGTAGAGTGCCAGTCGGCTTGGAATACGCCAATCCTGCCAGTCAAAAGGGAAGGAGGACAGGACTATAGGCCTGTACAAGATCTCAGGCTAGTCAACCAGGCTACTGTGACTTTACATCCCACTGTTCCAAACCCCTATACCTTACTTAGCCTCCTCCCACCGAGGACTAAAGTTTACACTTGCCTAGATCTCAAGGATGCCTTCTTCTGCATACACCTCGCCCCAGCATCACAGCCCATCTTTGCCTTTGAATGGGAAGATCCAGTGGGGAGCACCGAACAACAGCTCATCTGGACTCCCCCACAAGTGTTTAAAAACTTCCCAGCCATCTTTGGGGAAGCCTTGGCTTCTGATCTGGACTCATTCCATCCGGAAGAGTATGGATGTCAGCTCCTACAATAGGGGGATAACCTGCTGCTGGCTGCCTGAGACCAAGGAAAAATGCTGGAAAGGGACAAATGCACTGCTCCAGCTGTTGATGGAAGCAGGTTACCTTGTGTCGAAGAAGAAGGCACAGATCTACAAAGAGGAGGCCCAGAGTTCTGAGATGGTGGAATGAACAAACCAGACACTTAAAGAGACTCTCCAAGTGGATCAGAGAGACTGACTGCTCCTGAGTGGACTTGCTCCCAATGGCTCTGCTCAGACTCAGGATGACCCCACAGTCCCAAGGCTATTCTCCGCACGAAATTGTGTATGGGAGGCCTCCTCCCATAATAAAACAGGTGTCAACAAATTTGCCTCAGGTAAGGGGGGATAGGATTTCACAGCAGATGGAACTGGGTAAGGTAATAAATCGGGTAACTAAGTTTGTACAAGAAAGGGTGCCGTTCCCCCTTGGGGAACAGATTCATGAGTTTACACTTGGTGACCAAGTATGGGTCAAAGATTGGAAACATGATTTGCTAGCCCTTTGGTGAAAGGGCCCTTATGTTATTCTAACTACCCCTACTGCAGTTAAAGTTGCAGGTATTGTCCCTTGATCCATCACACCAGAGCGAAGAAGGCATACCAGGCTGACCCGGAGGACGCCGAGTGGACCACCCAGAAGGACCCCACTGACCCACGGGAAACCAAGATCATTCTGAGGAGGAAGAAGAAAACGAGGTCCCAGACGAGCCCTCTACAGGATGGAGCTGGGT